>NC_134704.1:205071220-205338720 GCF_043290135.1 Rhipicephalus microplus
GCAAGTTGGGAAGCAGCGACCTCCTTTTGGAGGTTCGCGACTAGCTGCAGTATGACAATTTACCTAAACTGGTAGCATTTAGGGATGTCCTAGTTTCCGTAGGCCCCCACAGGTCCTTGAACAAAGTCCGCGGTGTCATCTCTGATGACGACCTTCTTGGATTATCAGAGAGTGAATTATTGGAAGGCTGGCAAGACCAGAATAAAGTGAAGGTTCAAAGAATAGTAATACGACGAGACAAAAAAGAAACAGCAACGAAACATATAATTATCACCTTTGCTACCAGCGATTTACCCGATTCAATCGAAACCGGCTACTGCAAGCTTTGAGTCAGGCCCTACATACCAAATCCTCGTAGGTGTTTCAAAACTCAGCGCTTTGGACACGGTTCGCAAAACTGCAGAGGGCGCGCGACTTGCGCAAAGTGTGGCTTCAACGAACACCCATCGGACAATTGTACTGCTGCAGCCCGCTGTGCAAATTGCGAAGGAGACCATCTCGCCTACTCACGAACGTGCCCATCCTGAAAAAAAGGAAAAACAAATTCTTCAACTCAAAGTTAAATTCAATCTGTATCTTCAAGAGACGCGCCAGCGCTTCTCCCTCCATAACAAGCACTCGCCTTCTTTTGCAGATGTGACGCGTGAGGGTGCCGGGCCACATCTTTCCGCGTCGGCGAATGTGACACGAAATGTGACTACGGTCACGGCATCTGCACCCAAGGCTGGAGTAGCCTGTGCTGCTCCACATCCTGCCAAACAGGTTAAGCAGACTTCAGATTCTGCCGGACCCCGGACCACTGCACCTGCAGTTGCGTCCAAAACTTCTGTGAATGTGCTTGCTCATCAGGCACCACCCGCCACCACGCAGGAGGTGATGGATACAAGTCCCACCTCTCAGGAGCCTCAGACGCTAAAGGATAGGCGCAACTCTTTGGAGCGAGCCCAGATAGAAAAACGTCCAATTACGGGGCCCCAAAAGGCCCTTTAACCTGAAGTGACACTTTTTGTACACACAACACCACACATCTTTAAGTTGACACATATAGTACAGTGGAACGTGTGTGGCCTACTGAGGAACCTCGACTACATCCAAGAACTTTTACACAAAGATACACCAAAAGTGCTGTGTATGCAAGAAACACACTTAAAATCAAGACACACTAACTTTTTTCGAAACTAAGTTATCTTTCGAAAAGACCGAGATGATGCTGTCGCCACATTAGGTGGTTTGTTCATTATTGTTAATCAAGGAACAGTCTGTACAATTTTACCCCTTCAGACATTCCTGGAAGCAGTAGCAGTCCGAGCTATCATATTCAACAAATTGGTAACAATTTGAAGTATATACATACCACCACACCATCAACTGACTGAACACGAGTTTCATTCGTTGATAGCAGAGCTTGCAGAACCGTATCTCGTCCTAGGGGACTTCAATGTTCATAGTAGCCTGAGGGGTGACTCGCTGCGATGCACGAGGTCACCTGATTGAACGGTTTCTTTTTTTTTCCGGTTTGTGCCTTCGGAATCGGAAAGAGCCAACATAGTACAACATCGCTAACATTACGTACCCAACCATAGACCGCAGTATAATGTCTCTATCACTCCTGCCTCTACCTAAATGGAAGGTCATTATTAATCCATACGGCAGTGACCATTTACCTATCGTTATCTGCACATCAATAACAAATATGTGTCCTGCACAGGTTCCCAAATGGCTCACCGACAAAGCCGATAGAAAACAGTATCGAAAAATGACTCTTAACTTGGACTGACACGGAGGGGTTAAGCGTAGAAGCTCCTGTGAGCTACCTGACAGCATGTTTGATGCTGCAACGAAATGTATACCACAAACATGTGGACCGTCCGGCAAACGACGAGTCCCATGGTGGAATAATGAGTGCCGTGATGCGCGCAAAGAACAAAATAAGGCATGGAAGTTGCTTAGAGACTTGCCTACAGCTGAGAATATTATAAACATTAAGAAGATCAAGTCGCTAGGAAGGAGGGTGCGCCAACAGGCGAGAAGAGAAAGTTGGCATAAATTCTTATCAGGCAATAATTCATAGACAGATGAGGTGAGAGTCTGGAACATGGTTAGTAAGGTAGCAGGAAGACAAGTACACACACTTCCTCCAGTGAACACACATAGGGAGAGCTCTGAAGACCAGGCAAACACTCTTGGGGCGCACTTCCAGCAGGTCTCCAGGTCATCACACTATAGTAAAGCGTTCCAACGATACAAAACCAGAATAGAAAAACAGATTAGAGCGCGAACCAAGAACACATCAGACTACAATGAACATTTCATTTTGGCTGAACTAGAAGCCTCACTTACTAACTGCTATAAATCTACCCCCGGCCCGGACCGGGTGGCGTATGAAATGTTAAAATACCTGCCCACTGAAACCCAGAAAGCTCTCCTCTCTCTGTGCAATGCGATAAGGTCTTCCGGCGAGCTACCCGCCACCTGAAAGGAAGCTATCGTTATCCCAATTTTAAAACAAGGCAAGGACCCGGCCTCAGTTTCCAGCTACAGGCCAATAGCGTTAACCAGCTGTCTGTGCAAGGTCTTTGAAAAAATGATTAACGGGCGACTGATGCACTTCCTTGAAGTTAATAGCCTACTTGACCCACACCAGTGTGGGTTTTGAGAGTCTCGGTCCACCACTGGCCACCTTGCCCGTATCGAGGCACAGATTCGCAACGCTTTTGTTCATAAGCGATTTTTCTTTCTCTGTTCCTCGATATAGAAAAGGCGTATGACACAACATGGCGCTTTGGCATATTGCGAGACCTGTCACATTTAGGTGTGCGGGGTAGAATGCCGATAATTCAGATTTATTCAGATTCAGATAATTCTGATTTGATAATTCAGAAAATTTTTCACAGCCCATTCCGTCATCCCTACAATGTTCCACCAGCCCGCATATCTCACCGCACTAGACATCCACTTCAAAGGTCCCGTCCATGCATTAGAACGACCACTTTTTCTATGTCCTTTTTTTACGGACTGCAAACGACTGAAATGATCTTCCCCACGACGTCGTGGCCATTTCCTGTCCATCAACTTTTTTCGACCAACTGTCTGCACGTCTTTCGCAATGAAAACCCGTGTCGATAAAAAAAATAACAGAACCCTATTTGTTAACCCAACCCTTATGTAATACCCCCTCGGGGGTCTTTCAGGAAATAAAGTGAAGTGAAGTGAATTATCGAAAGCTACGTGTCCAACCGTACATTCCGTGTGGGAGTTGGCACTGTCCTATCTCGAGTATTTGTCCTAGAAACAGGAGTGCCACAAGAAGGTGTATTGAGCTGCACACTTTTCATAGTTGAAATAAATTCCTTGCACCTGTCTCTCCCACGTAATATTTTTTTACTGCATATATGTCGATGATGTGTAGATTGGTTACAAATCGTGCAACATCTCAAAATGCCAACGTTAAGTTCAACTAGGGTTGAACAAGATATCTGAATGGGCAGATAAGAATGGTTTTATACTCAACGCGCAAAAGAGCACTTGCGTCTTGTTCAGCCGAAAGAGGGGTCTCCATCCTGACCCCGACATTGACCTGCATCGTGAAACTCTGTCAGTAAAGACCAAGCACAAGTTTCTTGGTCTCATTTTCGACACTAAACTAACCTTCATCCCACACATCAAGCATTTATAGGACAGATGCTTAAAAATAATGAACATTTTGGAAGTGTTGTCACGCACTACGTGGGGTAGTGACACGAAGTGTCTAATGAATTTATATAAAAGCCTCGTACGCACACGCCTAGATTACGGTGCTCTAATCTATCATTCGGCAACACCATCAACTTTGAAGACTCTCGACCCCGTCCACCATCTAGGCATTCGGCTGTCTACGGGTGCTTTCCTAATTAGCTCTGTGGAGAGCTTGTACGTCGATTCTAATCAATGGTCGCTCCACCTGCAAAGATGTGTCCTGTCCTTTTTGTACTTTTTGAAGGTGAAGGCAGACAAAAAAACACCCTTCCTATTTCACAATTAATGATTTGTCTTGTTCTGGCTTGTTCGAGAACCGTCCTTCGTTAAGGCAGCCCTACGCACTCCGTGTAAGAGGCCTGGCCGAAGAAACAGGTCTTCCTCTTCTCGAACACAGTTTGATGGCTTCTGTGACATATCTGCCACCGTGGCAGTGGCAGCTATGTCACAGAAGTCATCATATGTCACAGAAGCCAGACTGTGATGTCTCTTTTGATGAAGTCACAAAGCGCACGCCACTTGCACACATACATACACACTTCCTAGAACTACAACATAAATACACATGTCCTGAGTTCTTTACCAGCGCGTCAAAGTCAAACACTTCTGTGTCATATGCTGCGTTAGGCCAATCCTTTTGCGAGGCCGGCATTCTTAATCCTGATGCAAGCATTTTCACAGGAGAAGCTTAAGCAATACTGGCGGTCGTAAAACACATCAAACAGATAAAATTACAAAAGGTGGTAATATACACAGATTCCCTAAGCGTGGTTAAAGCCCTGAAAACTCCTAAAGAACACAATAACCCCGTGCTGGTGCCACTTTTCTCCTTTCTGTGCACACTGTACACATCAACACAGCACGTCACTGTCTGCTGGGTTCCAGGGCACCGTGAGATACAAAGGAACGTATTGGCCGACAAGCTGGCTGCATCCGCCAACGACACCACTCCCAATGCATCCAAACCGATCCCCGCACTTGCCCTAAAACGTTTTCTAAAACGAAATCTCAAGGGGTATTGGCAGAGCACGTGGGAGAAACACACAGACAATAAACTCCATGCTATTAAGCTGCAACTAGGTTATTGGCCGCCACTATCAAAATCACGAAACACAGAAGTAACACTAACAAGGCTTAGAACAGGACATACATACTCTACACATTCATATCTTTTGTCTACCGGAAATCCACCGTATTGTGAGAGATGTCGAGAACCACTTACGGTTCTCCACATTCTCGTTCAGTGTAATGAGCTTGATGCTCTGAGGAAAAAGCATTTTTACTGCCCTACCAACAGCCGCTCCCACTGCATCCTGGGATGCTCAATCAATCAATCAATCAATCAATCAATCAATCAATTGATCAATCAATCAATTGATTATTTAATTAATTAATTAATTAATTAATTATTTCTTAAATAATTAATCAAGGTGTCTTATTAGCATCAGAAGTGTATATTGTGAGTAAGTATGCAGGAGGAGGTCCCAAGGTAGTAAACCGCAGGCGGGACCTCCTATGTTATTACAAAGAAAAGGCTAAAGTATGAATAACGAAAGAGCAAGTCACGGAACATATCGAACTTTTTTTTTCTACAGACAAAGCAAGATATTAAAACTTAACAAAATCTAGCAGTAAAACGTTTAATAGAGACATTTTCAATTTCCTCTTAAAAACATGAATGTGCATTAACTCTTTCACATCACGTGAGAAAGAATGCTATAATAAAATTGACGAAAAAACAATGCTCATTTTTCCATAATTAGTGCGAACTTCAGGTAATAACAGGTTATGGGCGACCGCGAATTCAGAATTATTGGAATTATCCAACAAGGTAATAGGAAAGATGTCGATAGTGAGGGTATGGTGGAAAATTTTGAAAAACAAAACACACACATTGTAAACGTACATTTGGGAGATCCGTAATACGTCAAGCTGGCGAAAAATCTCACGTGATCACGCTTGACGTGAAGCGAAAGTTATGAGTCGAATTGCTTGTTTTTGCAATACCTTTAACGGCCAAATATGCACCGAATATGAATTACCCCATGATGTAATGCAATAACTGAGATGACTGTGTATGAATGCATAATACAATGCCTTCAGAGTTTTGATGTTAAAACACATTCGTGACTTGACCAATGCCCTGATACCGTACGAAATCTTTTTACAAATAGAATTGATATGTTGCTGAAATTTCAGATGTGTGTCCATTATAACTCCTAAAAATGACGTATGATCACTTAAAGGAATAACTACTGAGTTCACATAAAGATAAGGAATAAATGCTAGTTTTTTGTTTGGTGAATAAAAAAGCATAAAACAGGTTTTGCAAGGATTAATCAACAATCTATTAGAGTTGCACCAGTCAACAAGACAATTAAGGTCAGCTTGAAGTCTTGAAACGAGAGTCGCTAAATCCAAGTGATGAGAAAAGAGAGCCGTGTCATCAGCGTAAAGTAAACAATAAGAACAATTAAGGGAACGTGGTAAATCATTTATGAATAATAAAAATAATAACGAACCTAAAATTTTACCTTTCAGAACACCTCCTGTAATGGGGGTGGGACTGGATGTAAAACTATCGACCGAGACCACTTGCAGCCTATTATGAAAAAAGCTCTGTAATAGCTTTATTGTGGGACCAGTTATGCCATAGTGCTGGAGTTTGCGAAATAGGATGAAATGATTAATACTGTCAATGCTTTAGTGAAGTCGACGAAGACAGATCCTGCGATGTTACCATTATCACTGAATGATCTGATTTTGTCAGTGAAACAAGCAACTGCAGTATCAGTGGAATGACCAGCCCTAAAACCAAACTGACAAGGAGAAAGTATGTTAAATTTGCTTAAATATTTAGATATTCTTATTTCAATTAGTTTTTCCAAAATTTTATCCAGGAAGGGAAGGACAGATATGAACCTGTAATTGCACATGCTTAGGGTATCACCTTTTTTAAATACTGGCACTACCTTCGCAACTTTTAATTTATCCGGGAAAACACCGTTCTTCAAACAGCGGTTAAAACGTGGCTTACTATAAGCGCCACAAGAGATCTTACAAGTTTGATGTGCTTTGAATGGATATTGTCTAGCCCAGCTCATCGGTAGGGATCCGCTTTTTAAACTGCATACACTATTCACGTTTTTATAAGATGTGCATAGCTTTCACCAGATATTTCGAGGTCATCCGTAGCATCACCTCTGTACCGTGGTCGTGGCTGCGATGACTACATCTCCTCTATGATATTATTATCATGACATTTCCATCCACTTTCAAAGCACAAATTTCACACCACTGCTATGCTTTTATTACTTCCATGTTTTTACCCGCGTTAGCACGAGAAATTTTAAGGCCCCTTTACAGCCCCACATCATATCTTTGTTCATATCTCTATACTAATTGAAATGACGCTCTTTGGCCATCAAGTGGCCTTTGCGCCATTAAAAAGTACTCATCATCATGTACTGAGAAAAGTGATTGGATATTGCTTGATATGCAGTGAATTTCGTCATTCTTACTCCCTGTCTACAAGAGCCCCTTTGTGGGAAATAAACAGCCTGCACAGCTGTCCCCATCTTATACATTAAAGTTATTACCAGGTATTCCTTCACCATTTACGGAGACACTGTAAGAAATGACTAGAAGTGAGGCAGGCGTAATCCGCATTGAAGCGGAAGAAGAAGAAAGGCGGGTTTCACAGATTGAAAAAGTTGCTCGGCTAGTTCCAGTGCCTTGCAAGGCTTTACAAGTGCTGCAGATGTCAGGAACCTATCAGAGGCTACCTGTAGCAGCAAAAAACTATGTACAACTGATGACGCGAGAGCAGAAGGAGTTTTACCAGAGAAATATTGTCTGTGAGTCACCATCAGACTTATGTAAGGCCACCATGGGCTAGTCAAGCTGTGTAAGGTATGAGAACAATGGTGATAGAGAATATTAGCGCTCTTAACGTTCCTACAATGGGTATGTTACTCTTATTTAGGTGGCACAAAGAAAAAAAGTTTCGAGTAAGCAGTAGGACAAGCCACACAATACTCCATGCCCGACGGAGCCCCGAGGAGGTTGCCAGGGCCATCCTGAACTCGAGGCCGTTTTCTACGGAGGCCTCGGCATATGGCGCGTAAAAGGGCTAGGTTTTTTAGTGGAGCCCTCAAGGTGTAAAACAATGACAGAAAAGAAGCCACATACTCTTTCATTTTTGTGTTTAGTGCTGTGAATTTCAATTGTAGATTGCCATGTTTAAGGTTATAGTTTTCATTTTATTTTTTCAATTGCAGGACTTCGTAGAGAACCCGAGGCCCGGTTAGAGTTTGAGCACCTGTTGGGTGTTGAAGTTGTAAAGGTGAGGCTAACAAAAATTCATGTTTTCAGCACTTTACAATGAACAAACACTTCAAAGACCAAACCTTTGAAGAAAAACAAACAGTGCGAGGTCATTACGCTAAAGCTTGCCTCCAGCAAGGCTTAGAGGCGTTTAAGATGATGACGCTTTCACTAGACAGTGAGACAGATATTGTGTAGGCTAGCGTAATTCGTCATCACCAGTGACAAGCTACAGTAATCATTCAGTTCTTGTACTGCCTGGTTTAAATAGTTTTTCTGTGTTTTTGATCATTCACCCATCTGTCGTTTGATCATTCACCCAGATCAGCCTTGGCTGTGTGGCAGCCATGATGGCATTTTCTGCCTCTCCGGCGAAACGTGCCTTTTAGAAATCAAATGCCACATAAGTGTAAGGAAAAAGACATGTTTAGCAGCTCAGGAGAGAGCATCCTAGATTTCATCCAGGGGTCCGGCGGCAAGCGAAAACTGAAGAAGACATACAATTATTTCTCCCAAGTACAGATATTATAGTATCCGTTGAATGTACGAAAGTTTTTTATGTATATTGCAGCAGGCACTGTGTTGCTCTTGAAGTCAGAAGGGATGACATTTTTCTTCACGAGAGCATCCCAGCCCTTGAAAATTTTATTTCACCAACTTTCTGCCCGCGGCAGCGAAATAAAGCACGTGCTCATTGAGATTTGTTTGTATGGCAACATCTTTCACGCAATACGCACTGAAACAAAGCGTTTAAAGTTTCTACCTTTTATTGTGCAACCAAAAAAAATGCATTACCCTACAGGTACATGGTCATCATCATCATCATCATCAACCTGACTACGTCCCCTGCAGGACAAAGGCCTCTCCCTTGTTCCGCCAGTTAACCTGGTCCTGTGCTTGCTGCTGCGAATTTATACCTGCAAACTTAATCTCATCTTCCCTCCTGACCTTCTGTCTCCCCCTAACCCGCTTGCCTTCTCTTGGAATCCAGTTAGTTACCCTTAACGACCAGCGGTTATCCTGTCTACGCGCTACATGCCCGGCCCATGTCCATTTCTTCTTCGTGATTTCAGCTATGACTTCTTTAACCCCCGTTTGTTCCCTGATCCACTCTGCTCTCTTCTTGTCTCTTAAGGTTACATCTACCATTTTTCTGTCCATTGCTCGCTGCGTCATCCTCAATTTAAGCTGAACCCTCTTTGTAAGTCGCCAGGTTTCTGCTCCGCAGCTAAGTACCGGCAAGATAGAGCTGTTATATACCCTCCTCTTGAGGGATAGTGGCAATCTACCTGTCATAATTTGAGAGTGCTTGCCAAATGTGCTCCACCCCAATCTTATTCTTCTAGTTACTTCAATCTCGTGGTTCGGCTCCGCGGTTATTACCTGCCCTAAGTAGACATAGTCTTTTACAACTTGAAGTGCACTATTACCTATCTCGAAGCGCTGCTCTTTTCCGAGGTTGTTGTACATTACTTTCGTTTTCTGCAGATTCATTTTAAGACTCACGTTTCTGCTCTCCTTGTCTAACTCCGTAATCATGAGTTGCGATTCGGCTCCTGAGTTACTCAGCAATGCAATGTCAACGGCGAAGCGCAGGTTACTAAGGTACTCTTCATTATTCTTATCCTTAACTGTTCCCAATCTAGGCTTCTGAAAACCTCCTGCAAGCACGTGGTAAGTAGCATTGCGGAGATTGTGTCCCCCTGACTTACACCCTTCTTGATTGGTATTCTGTTGCTTTCTTTAGGAAGCACTATGGTAGCAGTTGATCCCCTGTAGATTTCTTCCAGGATGTTTATATATACTTCATCGACGCCATGATTCCGGAGTGTCTGCATGACGGCCGATATTTCTACTGAATCAAACGCCTTCGTGTAATCTACGAAGACTATGTATTGTGGTTGGTCATATTCTTAGCATTTCTTTATTACCTGATTGATGGTATGAATGTGGTCGATTGTTGAGTAGCTTGTTCGAAATCCTGCTTGTTCCTTTGGTTGATTGAATTCTATTGTTTTTATTACTCTGTTAGCAATTACCTTTGTATATAGCTTGTATAGTACAGAGAGCAAGCTAATCAGCCTGTATTTCTTCAAGTCCTTCTCATCTCCTTTCTTATGTATTAAGATGATGTTAGCGTTCTTCCAAGACTCTGGTACCCTTCACGTCAGGAGACACCTCGTAAACAGGGTGGCTAGTTTTTCTAACACAATTTGTCCACCATCTTTCTGAAGATCTCATGTTACCTGATCCTCGCCAGCAGCTTTGCCTCTTTGCCTTCTCTCCAAAGCTTTTCTGACTTCCATCATTACTGGTGGGGTGTCATCTGGGTTACTGCTAGTTGCTATAGTAAAGTCGTGGTTGTCCCGGGTACTGTACAGATCTGTGTAAAACTCTTCCGCTATTTTAACTATACTATCCATATCGGTAGTTATTTTGCCTTCTTTGTCCCTTAGTGCATACACCCGATTTCTGCCTATCCCAAGTTTCCTCTTCACTGCTTTAACGCTTCCTCCGTTTTTCAGAGCGTGTTCAATTCTCTCCATGTTATACCCTCTAACATCGGATACCTTACGCCTATTAATCAGCTTCGAAAGCTCTGCCAGTTCTATTTTGTCTGTTGTACTTGAGACTTTCATGATTTGACGCTTCTTAATGAGATTCTTTGTTTCCTGGGAAAGCTTGCCAGTGTCCTGTCTAACTACCCTGCCTCCAACCTCCCCTGCACACTCCGTACTGATACTCGTCAGATTATCATTTATTGTATCTATGCTAAGGTTGGTTTCCTCACTAAGAGCTGAGTACCTGTTCTGCAGCGACACTCTGAATTCCTGTACTTTCCCTCTCAGTGCTAGCTCATTGATTGCCTTCTTGCGTATCAGTTTCTGTCGTTCCTTCCTCAAATCTAGGCGAATTCGAGACCATACCATTGTATGGTCACTGCATCGTACCTTGCCAACCACTTCCACATCCTGCACGATGCTTTGGTGTGCACACATTATAAAGTCTATTTCGTTCTTATTTTCGCCATTAGGGCTCCTCCATGTCCACTTGTGAATTCCTCGTTTTCGGTAGAAGGTATTCAAAATCCGTAAATTATTGCGTTCTGCGAATTCTACTAGTAGCTCTCCTCTGGCGTTTCTAGTACCGATGCCATAATCTCCTACTGCCTGGTCTCCCGCCTGCTTCTTCCCTACCTTTGAATTAAAGTCTCCCATCAGTATTGTATACTGTGTTTTTACCCTACCCATTGCCGATTCCACGTATTCATAGAAGCTTTCAACTGAAGCGTCATCATGGCTGGATGTAGGCGGGTAAGCCTGTACCATCTTCATCTTGTATCTTTTATTCAGTTGAATTACGATACCTACCACCCTTTCAATATTGCTATAGTATTCCTCTAAGTTGCCAGCTATGTTTCTGTGAATTAGGAACCCCACTCCCAGTTCTCTTCTCTCTGCCTAGCCCCGATAGCAATGGACGTGCCCATTCTGTAGCATCGTATAGGCCTCATCTGTCCTCCTAACCTCACTGAGCCCTATTATATCCCATTTAACACCCTCTAGCTCCTCGAACAGTACAGCTAGACTTCCCTCACTAGATAAGGTTCTATCGTTAAACGTTGCCAAGTTCAGGTTCCAATGGCGGCCTGTCCGGATCCAGAGATTCTTAGCACCCTCTGCTGCGTTGCAGATCTGAACGCCGCCGTGGTCAGTTGCTTCACAGGTGCTGGGGACTGAGGGCCGTGAGTTATTTGACGTATGCATGTGGGAGGTAGTGGCCAGATACTGCAGCAGGGCGGCCAATTTTTCTCTGGTGAGGAAGTGCGTTCCCGGCGGTGGTTACCGGTGAGGCCGCACCCCAGGCCTCTTAATGCAGTTCCATCAACACGCGGATTTTCTTTTTTTTATCCGGTTGGGAACTGTGCGGCACCAGGACTTGAACCACGGACTTTTGCATGCGAAGCGGATGGTCTAATCACTACGCCATCGCTGCGTTTTTGCGAATAGAAATACCAGACTCTGAATTCGGCTCAACGAACTTGCATAATGCTGCGCATGCACGCCCCGCCTTGTGTGTACTACAATGCATCCCCAATTGGCCGCTAAAAAAAAAGTTGTTGCTCACTCTAATCGATAAAAAGAAATTGTCTTTCAGCACACTGTACTAAGAATTTTCACAGTCTGCCAGGATAACAAATACTGGTTACGCTACACACTGTTCCTCCAGATAGGAGAACTTCTGTTTCACGATGGTGGTCTGGCCTTCAATTTATTTAAAGGGAGACTAATAAGAAACCATAAACTGGTTTAGACTGATAGACTGCACTCTGAGAACTTCAATGCCGTATGTTTATGACGTCATGGTGTATGGCGAAAGAATCGCAAGGGGGCATCCCTACCCGATTATGCTTTTTGCACGTTTTCTCACTTACCAAGCATCGTTTCGCAGTAAGAGAGGTTCATTTTAACAAAGGGCAGAAGAAGCCTCCAAAGTTTGCAGCAGCTTTGGAGTAGCATATAAGCCACAAACTTTTACTTCTGCTGCCATCCTAATAACATTTACATTAACAGACTTTTGCTTTCAACAAATACAAATTCTGAGAGATTTATAGGACGAGGCGAAATTTTTGTGGAAAATTCTATGCTTTTCGCGACCTTAAAAAATGAGTTTGATCAATCTGCCATCTGCAAGATGTTCGCTCAAGCACCCGATGGTAATTGTTTAAGTCTTGGGTGAGGCAAAACCCAGATAAGTTTTTTGCATGGAGGAAAGTAATCTTGGGTTTTCGTGCAAAGCTAACTGGCTATAGTGGACACAAGAAACCACGTGCACCATGTCTGTAGACTAGTCTTTTCAATGAAGGTTTTGTGGGCGCTGCTGTGGTCTTTTCTCTGGCGTTATAAATATGCGTGACCCCTTTAAAAGCGCAGCTGAAGCTCGAACACCAGCCTTTGTATTTTTGTACATATATGCCTCTTTTTCCTTTGGAATGGTTCGCCAAGAGAGAACCACAGCCAACACAAAACTCGTGACACAGGGGGTGGTTGATTGTTTACGCGATTAAAATTGACTTGAAATACGTTCTGGGCGACAACATTTGTTTACATTTTGTGGATGATGTGCGTGTCTACATAAATATATCTGACGGGTTATCTCGGTTTCAAAATTTTTTTTCAGTAGTCTTTTTAAGGGAAAGCGGGAGAAAGTATGGGTTGGTAAGAGCGGTCTCACAAACAAACAAGACTCAAGCACTGCTCTACACCCCACCCCCCACCCGCACCTCCTTGAGTCTTTCATGAATGTAGTCTTTGAAAAAGGATATAAAGAAAAAGGCAAATGTCCTATATTCATTTTGCTCCTTTTGTATACAATGTAGCACTTGCATGATGATTCGCCGACCAGTGTCCCCTCATGAGAGACGAATTAGCACCTTTCTCGTGTGTTTCATGAGTCACTATATCTCATTGTGACCTACATAAATTGCCCACCTGTCTGTTACTCGGAAAAGAAACAGTACATTACACACGAAGACTGCGAGCTCCGCTTACCCCTACTTACCTGTTGAAAAGAGGCTCCTCCATTATTTATTTGTTTAAAAGTAGCCTCAAGGCCGGAAGGCATTACAGAGGCAAGTGGTACATTTGGTGAAAAACAAAAGATTAACAGTTTCTTGGAAGTAACAATGTAGAGTGTAAGTCAATAAAAAATAATACCTAGCAGATATAACAGCATCACTGCGAGAGTAAAAAGATATGAAATGTCTTTTTGATACAATGCATATTAGCGATGTTAACAAATGGGGAGTGCTGATCTATAGAAAAACAAAACATTTATGGAATGTTTGCCGGTCCTCTTACATCTCCATGCTGGTCACACAGGCATTACTACTAAATACTACTATTCTCATAGCCTAGGGACCATAATACTACTGAATTTCAGCTAAGTAAGCAGAGAAGACACAGGAAAGTAGTTTTTTTTTATCATTGTAGTTTCGGTTTTCATGCCGCCGGTCGAAACCTCGTGTCTCGGCGCACACCTCTACTAGGGTGGCTAGAATGGGAAGGTGTGACAAGTGCACGCTGAAACTGGTCCTCAGAATATACCGATGCCTCAAGGGGTGCTGTACGCAGGGGCATGTGGCGTTGAGCAGATTACATAGGGCACAATTTTGCTTGAGCTCGAAGGTGGCCCGCGCTATTTTTTGCGTGCCATAATTTCGAATGATAATCGCGTTTTCTCAGCGTATGCGTAAAAAAGGGGTTGATTTCAATCCCTTCTTTGAAAAAATAGCGTTCCCGTGCATTATTATGCAAGTAGTTATGTTTTACAAATACATGCTTTCTAGGACGTGGATCACAATATTTCATGTTGCATTTACAAACACGCGCATCCTAGGACACGTGTGTTTTGTAATTGCAACATGAAATATTTTAACAATATTGCATGGTACAAGCGTCCATTGCCAGCGGGTGTCAGAACACGTGATTATCATAATGGCTTCGGAGTTCAAAGGTGGTCACCCACTACAAAAGGCACACACGCTAGTTCGAAGAGGCTTCATGCACTAAGTGTTTAAAGTACCCACTAGAAGCAGGATATCGCTATCATGTTCAACTCCTAAGGGTAAAGATGTAGGGTCCCCCAATTTTTTTCTGCGTCTATTGTGCCATTTTGTTTAGTTCCAAATATGCATCACCGAAACTTACTGAAGCCATATTCAATGCCTATTCACATTGTTAAAAACTTGCCTGCTCTTTTGGACGTTTCGCTGATGGTCAAAACTTCATGTGCACGTTTTGTCAGAAGAAAAAGACAGGTTAGTTGAAAAGAAAACAAATGCGTTATAAAGCAAGTGCCTTTGATATGTGCATTTAAAAAGAAGTCTACAAAACACACGGCTGAGCCCGCAGGTTGCTCATTCTGGTTGACTTCGTTTATAAATGAATGGAGTGAGTGAAGCAGTAAAAGTATGATTGATCACACTAACATGACATGCTCAGAGCAACCGACCTGTGACATATGCCTAATCTTTTGCAACATGTCTGCAACAAGCTGAATGGACTCAAGCAGTCTAAAAAAATGGACAGCTTGTTCTCAAGTGACCCCACTTCACAGGTAAGGGAGACCACCACAATCCCACTGCCCCCAGCGGCAGAATAGAGATGCCATTTTCTTTGATGTAGCACGAGGCAAGCCGCTTCGCGTAGCTCAATTGATGCAAAGAATACGTATGCTCCGTTGTCATATATAGTTCGCAATGTAACAGACAAGGTGGGCACCACTTATTCAGCATCAATCCTTGGTATCACGTACATGGGCCCACGTCTGAGGCAGCTCATTGCACGCCAGTGTTCTGAAGAGATTTTTTTTTGTCTGTCAAGGCTAGGGTAGTAACAGTTACTAAATGCTCGCAGTAACAGCAACGGTGGTAACTGTTACCACCCTCGCTGTTACTAACTGCGCTTACTACCAGGGTTGTAACGTATGTGACAAACCGTTACTACCCCAGATTTAGCAAGTACTACTACCTTTTTTTCTAAGAGTGTACATCTCCGAACCAGGGTATAGCTATGACACACCGTAACGGACGGCTCCGGAAATTGTTTCAACATCTGGTGGTCCCCCAACGCCCACCATAAATCTAAGCACACGGTCCTCTAGCACCTTTCCTCCATCGCGGCTGGGACTTGAACCCACGACCCTCGGGCCGGCATGCCAAGCAGCATAACCACAGCAGACCACCGCGGCGGTTAGATAGAGGGTAATGGAGGAAAGTAAAGACGAACCAACGCGGAAAACAATTTAGAAAACTCCCCCGCCGCGATTGTCTTGTGTGTAAGGTATACCCGGCTGCTGACCCGCAGGTCGCGGGATCTAATCCCGGCTGCGACGGCTGCATTTTCGATCGATGCGAAAATGCCGTAGGCCCATGTGCTCAGACTCCAGCGCACGCTAAAGAACCCCAGGTGGTCGAAATTTCCGGAGCCCTCCCCTACGGCGTGTCTCATGATCGTATGGTGGTTTGGGGACGTTAAACCCCCGAATATCAATCAATTAGGGAAACGCAAGGAAGGCGCGAAAGAAGCGTCACCAAAAACCCACAACGCGAAATTTGAAGTATATGACGATATATAGTTATAGCGCGAGAACAAAACTACGACAAAGAGACGTCGTGTCCTTCTTGTATCTTTGTCGTCGTTCTGTTCTCGCACTATATAACTATCGTCATGTCATACCAACTAGCCTAAACTGCCGCAATTATTAGTTATATGACGCTGTCGGGAGGTGAAGCGGTTGTTTCTCGTGAAGAACGTGGGAAATGCGCGACGAAAGGTTTAGCCACCCCCGACAACGATGCCTCAAAGAAGCGCCGGTAGCATAGCATGTAGAGGGACGAGCGTCTAGGCCATGCAGTGCACGCAATGAAACGTCTTCGCTATGTCGAAATGCGAGCGTGCAACGGCCGGTCATCCCGCGCCCTGTGGGACCACTGGAGCCAATATCCTCGACTTCTTAAGCCTAATTCGCACTTCCGGCACCCTGGGGAGCACCATTTCCGTCTTTCTCCCTACCTCCCTCATTCACGGCATGGTTGTTTTTCCGCAGTGCCGTACCCCCTTCGGCCGCGATGAATGATCAAAGATTCACGAGTCCGCTAACGCGAAAGGATCGTCACGTAGCCTTCCTCCCTCCCTCCCTCTGATACGAAGGTCCAAAATACAGAGCCGAGGCATGTCCCATTGTTTAGCTAATGTATAGTGCTCGCTAATCCAGGCAGCGCTAACCGACATGACCGATAGTCATCGCTAACCGATTTGACCTTGTTGCGAAAAAAAAACACTTGACGGTGATAAATGACGTTAATAGAAACAGCGGCCGGCCGCCTTGTATACACGCTCGAGCTCGGTATATTCCAGTGTAGTTAAGCGATTTCGCAAGCTGCTATAGATAGATTACGCTGCGGGATAGATTACGCTGCGGGATAATTCGGTTTCGCACTGGGCTAAACGCGTATAATAGCACCGAAGGTTCTGTCAGCCATGTGTCACTACGTAATTTCTTCTTATGTGATATCCGCAGCAGTGACGATCGAAGAAAGAAGGTCGGTTCTTTCAACCAAAGTTTCGGATAAGAAGGCTCGTCTGTATAAATATTTAGTAAATGGGCCATCACACCCAAATTGCTATCATAATTCGCCTTGAGTTTATCCTTGAGCGTACACAAACTGGCACTTGAAAAATAACTTTTATGACCGCGACCCGCTAAGTTAAGGTGAGTGTGAGACTCCTATAATCACTTCGTACAGTAGAAACATGCTTAACCATTCATCTAAATAAGCGCGAGGGAGGATGAAATAGGCTTGAGTGAAAATTTCATTGCTTCCACTGAACGCTCTGTAAAAAAAAAAAGATCAATATATCTTTAGACCGCTCCGTACGACTAAGGCTACGTGATCGCTTAGCTGTTTGCGCATTCCGGCTGTCACTGTCTATAGAACTGAACGTGCTGCCGCTCGGGGCGAGTCACAGCAGAATGTATGGGGACCATCGCAAACGTTTTCCAACGCGCCGATATACACGACTGCCCACATGACGCGAATATACAGCTGAGCTCATTCCGGAATTAAGGCAGGCAACAGCAGCGACAGCGTCAGAATGCGCGATCCCAAACACATGTGTACACCCAACATCGAAAATCCGCGGCAGCTATACGTCCGAGAGTGGTATAATCTCGCACTGTCAAGGAACATAACCACCACCAAAATGTTGTAGTCTGTATATACTGGAGCAATGTGAACTATATAGTTCTATAGGTTGCAATATGAACTATAGTTCGTATTGCAACCAATGGATATATCATCTACAGATTAGTAACAGATATGTCATCTACAGATTAGGAATTAGGATAAATCATCTACAGATTATCATCTACAGATTAGAATTATGAATATATCATCTACAGATTAGAAATTAGGATAAATCATCTGCTGATTATCATCTACAGGTTAGGATTATGAATATATCATCTACATATTAGGAATTAGGATAAATCGTCTACAGATTATCATCTATAAATTAGGATTATGAATGTATCATCTGTAGATGATATATCCATGAGTTGCAATACGAACTATAGTTCGTATCGCAACGCATGGATATATCATCTAAAGATTAGGAACGTAACGCAAAAATAGCGAAGAAATACGCATTTCACGCGCGTAACCGACGTCTCGTAGTGAACTTTCGCTGTTGGCTGTACAAATGCCGCTGCGTTTCGCTCATCAAGTCAAGTTTAACGACGATTGAGGAGCGCAGGTCGCTCATTCTACTGCAAGCGACCTGCTTCTACTCAAGTGTTCCTCTAGCCGTAGGCTTGTCAATCAAATGATTTTAACAGATATCGTGATCCCAACTCATTTAACAGGGAATGCCACTGGAACGTTTCAAAAGTACACTCTTTTAAAAAGGTAAAGAAGGAAGATAGTATACAGTTAGCGAAAGTTGCCCTTACTAACTTTTTTTTATCGTTTTGAGCAAGGCACCTATCAATTCACCTATATATGTTTCCAAGTGGTTCATTAATGGCTTTACCTGTGTAAGACGGACAAAGGGTTACCAAAACGTTCGATCCAACGAAATTACCGGTTCAACGGTTTATCAACGCTTCAATATTCCATCTCGTCCCTAACATCAGTCTGTAGCAGTGGTGTCGATTTTAACCAGTTTCGCAGATTGATTCTTAGGGGTGACAACCAAGTGGCATTTATTTTTTTAATGTGGTACCACTTCGTCCACGCAAACGAACACCCGCTGTCAGTCGTATTTGCGCCAGACAGAGATAGAAAGGTTTATATTGAGAGTCCTGAATAAATTTTTGACCAGCCACTCAGCGGGAAAAAAAAATGATGGGGCGGAAAAGTGAGGAGAGAAAAGAAATTGATGATAAAGAGGAAGGAGGCGATGAAGCAAAAAAACCTAAGTGTACAACAACTATTTAAAGCCTTTTTTTTGAGTCCTATCTCACGCAAAAACGTCCTCAAAGATTTGTGCCCCGATTGACGAATTCCCAAGGTCAAGGCTTCTTTTTGTGCGCACAGCCCCTGCCCTGCTTCCCCCTCACAAGACCGACGACACCGGTCTGTGGTCGACGAGGTGCAAGCAGCCCTTCCCTGCGGTTAAATCTCACCGCGTACAAAAGCTCAAGACTGCAAGCGCGGTGTGTGCAAGGAAACGACTCAATCTCCCCGCCTTAGCTGTGCGAACGCCTGCCTTGCGTGTTCCTGACAACGGCACGAACGAGAGGATACGCAGGGAGGAGGCTCGGTCGAAGAAGGGCGCTAGGCCAAGAACACGGTCGAGGCAAGACCACTGCACGAGCAGCCTCGCGAACACGGCCTTCCATCATTCCGCTCTTCCCAGCCTGTCCCTGGTACGCGTGCTTCCATGCTGTAGGATACGCGAGCGCTAGCACAGAGAGAGCTCTGCGACGCCACCCTTCCGGCTCACCGAGGGGCCTTGTAGGGCTTGTTAATGAAGTCCGAGTACATCGAGAGCGAAAATGAAAGTCGTTCTCAGTTGGCATGCGGCACGTTTAATAATAATACTAATAATATATGGGGCTTTACGTCCCAAAACCGTTTCGCCGTGCTCGGCTGCCGACTTGACCAGTCACGGTTTCGATGGCCGGTTGCGTTCCAGTGGAAGCGAAATGCACATTAAAGGCCAGCCGTCTACTGTACGATGTCAGTAGACGTTGAAGAACACAAGATAGTCGAAAATTTGGTTATATACTTTGGTTAGCGTTGTATGCTTGTATTATATGCTTTGGTTAGCGTTAGATCACGTTTGATATGGCTGGAATGTGCGTTGGGGGACCGGCTGTTTAGCAGCGCTATCGTCATGGTCACCGGCAGCGTTAGTCAGGTGGAGGTTCTGAATGTTGGTGCACCTGCTTAAGGTGGCATAGACGAGCTTCTGTGGGTGCCCGCTCGCCATCTCCCGACTGCTTCGCATGCGCACATGGTTCCCTTTAGCGGGAGATGGCATAATTTTTTTTCAGACTCAGTTATATTGACACTCTCCATCGAAAGTTTTCTGCATCTAACCTCTTTCCGCATTGCTTCCAGGAAGGGCGGCATCAAGCACTTTCTACACATCATCCGCTTTTGCACTGCCTCCGCAAACGAACCCTATTTGACCAAGCAACTGTGTCACGCTACTGCGTCATCATTTGACGTCACGTTACGTTACATCACGACGACACCATCACGACTTTGTGACGAAGTGACAAAATTATCGCTGTCAATGACGTCATGAGGACGTGATATGGCAACGTCGTCACCTCGTGATGATGATATTTTGCACCACTCGTGTTGACGCCTTGACGCCGCCTACGCAGGACACCGACGATCACTTTTCGCGTTTCATTGAGGCATCTCAGGCTTTCGCTTCAACGGCGCCCGACAGAGTGAGCTTGAAAGAGCAACACACGCAATGCGCATGCTCGCCACGGTATACACTCTTCCCAAACAGGGCCGGGGTTTTCAGTTCGAATCACTTTGTTTTTCACCACATCGTTTCTTCCTTCGGTCGACGGGAGAACATAGTAACAGTAAAAACTTTACAGTGTTAAACATAAAAAAGGGTTAACGTGGCTTTTGTTTGCTAGCTCTACTGTTCCATGTCCATCCACACTAAACACGCTAGTCTGTTTACAAGTCCATACAGTATGAGAAGCTGAAGTAGACAGGCTTTCATTTCAAAGCTATTCATCTAACAAGTTGATGTTTCCTAAACACCCCTTATTTTAACTAAAACTAGCAAATCAAAAAGAGGTTGACAATCATATCAATATAACATGCTTCAAAATATACTTGCCTCACAATAGTATCAAATACTGAGTCATTAAACATGACTGCACAATAAGTAAGCAGAAAACAGTAATTCAGATGTATGCAAAATGAACCGACACGTTAACACAGAAGACTATGCATAATTCACAAATGTTCCGTGTACACTGCTGACTTAATTCAGTCACAGTAGCCTGTGCTCTTTGGCCATACGTTGTTTTTTCACCGTGAAAAAAAAAGCCACAATCATCATCAGCCACACACACACAGCTCAACCTATCCTCCTAACTTTATACCAGAGAAAAACAAGTTGTTTACTACTGTAAACAACGCATGTACGTGCAACCCTCTGAAATATGCTCATCTCACCAATTTCGAACTCTAGTGACAACACATCGAGAAACAGAAGTTCCTTACCAAAACATAAAACATAGAAGACAGGTGAGTGGAAACAACACCTACATAAAAAGTTGGTTATTGCATGTGTACGCTGCTATACAAGTGCACCATAAAAGAGTACCGATGCTCCCCCATAATCCATTCATTTCATTTTCTGTAATGTAGAGTAAAGTCAATACAGTGATTGAAATGTTTTTTTTGTTTTTAAGCAGACTTTTCGGCAGCAAAAATAGTAGTTTAGAGCAGCTATTGGTGTTTTGGGAGAAGACATTAAATTTGTCATACAATAAGCCAAATTCAGAGCATTGTGCAAGCGCTTTGTAAATATTATTATTTTCAATGAAATACATTTAAGATACAACAATTTCTGTATATCTCATATAGTAAGCAATATGTCAGCGATGTCTTCAAAAACATGATGTGAAACGAGCTAAATTTTAAAATACTAGTCTTTGAGACACATATGAAATAAAACCAGAAGAGCTGAACAACAAACTTCAAAACTAACCGCAATGTCGTATAGCTGTTGCCACATAAGCAGTATATCATCTATATGGGTGCTATCGTCCCGTTCTGACATTTCACCACATTATCTTGCACGTCTAGCTGAGAAAAAAACTGCCAAATGTGCTATCTGTTTAATAAGTCAATTGTCGTCGCACAAATGAGATCACAGCCGATAACGCTGCTCACTAGTGACATACTGGGATGATAGCGAACAGATTCTTTTCAGTTCTCATAGTACTTATGAGCCAGTCAAACAGTAAAACTTCGTCATTCTCATCCTATCAGTGTCATTTTAAAGCAGGTTTGGAGCACACACTAACCAAAAATTACTGTTTGAAGTAGCATGGATCATTCTATTTTGGAGCAATTAGAACAGCATTTCTATCACTGCCATTAAGTTTTATGTTTCATGATGCAGCCATGACAGATGAATGTGGCTGTTCTTTACACTTTATTATTGGGAGCTGGTGGTTAGCTAGCACACAGCAGACATGAAAGACATCACTCGTGCATGGTATTAGCTCTGTTGGTACCTTATTGTTCAAGATATTGTAAATTTTATTTCGCTGAATCATTCTATCGACGTGTATCTGCACTTGAGCAATATTATGCGTTCCCTTATCCTCTTCTGGTGAGAACTGGGAAGCATGAAGAAACGGAGACATCACAAGAACAGCATTCTGGCTCCCTAAAACGGTTTGGGTGATTGGGAATCCCTTATCAGAAAGATTTACATCACCAGGTTGAACAATTACCAGGAAATGAGAACCAATAATTATATGGGCGTCCGACAGCGTACCACCATAGGGTTTTGATAAAAAATCAAATCACTCCTCCTGGTATTGTGGCAACTAAAAACTTCAACGTATATGCTCCTTCGTAATGTGAGTACAAGACTCATTCTTGTTGAACAGTTGCTGGTTGTTCTGTTCGTATTTCTGTGCAGTCAATGATCTTGCTACAGCCAGGATAATGCAGCCTAAAACTGTTTGGCATCGTGGCCTGAATCACTCCTGATGGGTGGCGAAAAATCCATTTTTTTGTTTGCAACAACGAGCGTTTTCAGAATGCTCTGAAAATGTCGTTATGTACATGTATCACTTACAGAAAAGAGAACACCCAGTGATGAATAGTTAATTTCAAGCTTCAGCTTCATTAGAAATAAAAGGAGCGTATTTTTCACAGTTACATCACATTTCCGGTCTGATGAAGGAGGAAGTATGCTCAAAAGCATATCAAATACCTGTAGGCTGGCACAGCACAGGTCTAGCAATGCATTTTCAGATTGAGCGACACTGTCATAGCCAGAGAAGTAGCTGGTTCTGCGATCAGGGCCACTGTGCCTACTGCTGACCTCTGGTTTAAATTGCACACTGCTGTCACATGTCTCAGGGTGTGTAACTTCAGTTGATGCCTCCGATTCATTCAAAAAGCACATAGACACTCAAAAATTCTTGCTTGACGAGCTTGCCTCTTCGGTTTGTGTTTCCGGCATAAAACATCAGTAAGAAAAAATGAATACATAGATACTGGCTCACAGTCTCAATCCCTAACACAGAGATTCATTCATGATAAAGAAATATATCAAACTAGCCCGCCAAGAAAAATGCTGTCTCTAATAGTGCATCAAATGAGAACTGAATGAGCAATAACACTACTAACTTTTCTCCCTATGTAAATGGAGGCACAGCTGAATATGGTATATTAGCAAAAAATAAACATATTTTGTTGTGCAATATTGCAGGCAATTGCCGCTGGCTTTTGAATTTTTTAGAACCTTTAGTTACACTGATAATTGTTCAGGTCAGTGTGGGTTAATGATTAAAAACAAAGTAAGAACCTTACCACAGATTTCACAGCAGTGCAACGCTCAGCAGCAAGAATGGACAGTAAATCGAAACCCTCTGTTGAGCACCACTCACGCAAGGGGTCTGTACCGATGTCTCCTTCTGCCTCCATTACGTGGAAAGGAAATCCAGGAAAAGCAGCTGGTACTGGAGCAGAAGGTGATGTGACACCAACAGGTGATGAAAGGGCAGCCGAAGGAGCGTGTGAGCTGGAGTGCCGCTGCTTCCACCTGCACGTTTAACTGAAGCTTTAATGCCACTGCTTCTTGTAAGGACACACAGCTTTTTTTTTGGCCGCATATACACTCATGAATTCATACTGAGAGAGTCTGAACGCTTCATGGTGAAACTAAATGGGAAAACATGGAATGCATTCATGGTAGCCAGCTTTTTGTATGCACACCAAAGCCCAAGTAAAATATCAGAGACTACCTTACCTCTTGAATGTAGCCAGCTGAGCAGTAGGCGAAGTTGACAGCTTCTTGTACATGATCGGGAATATTGTAGGTATATAACCTGAATGGCTTTCAATTGTGCTCTTTTCGCCATTCAAAAATGTTTCGAGCACACCCTCAAATCCCGATTTGGCTGCCAGCTTGAGGAGACCCCGAAACTGAAATGAATAAAACAAATGTAAGTCCCATCAACCAGCTGCAGCTGGTGGAGCAGTGTCAATCAATAAAAAGGTGATGATGGAAGCAATAAAAAAACACACCGCACAATAAAATTGTCGTTTACGTCATCCTAAGTTCACACATTTCCTAAGCTTTCTCTCCTGCATGAGTGGCGCTAAATTTTGTCGCATTTTCAATGTACAGGAATGCACTAATACAACAGTCGGGGATAAATAGCATTATTAAATAGCGCAAAAGTATCAGCGGAGAAGAAACACGCATTACAGCACAGGTCCGTTGTCGTTTCTTGCCCGCCACCCCCAACGCTGCGTAGAGCATGCGGTATCGAAACGAAAGTGAAGGCGAACAAAACGGAGTACGGTTTCCAGTGAACATGCAATTTCCCGTTTCCTTGTGACGAACCACACGATAATCCACTTTTGCCTAAGTGTAGTGTGATTGTAACAAAAAACAGATGGCGTAGCACTGTAACTGAGTGTGTCGCAAGCTAGCGCAGAAATGGTGTGGCACGTGTTTCAATTCATCAGGACGATATCCGCAATTTTATGTCAAAAAGTTAAATTTGAAAAACTTGAGTGATTTACAATACAATAGGCTCACACTAAGAACCGTCCTCCCCGTATAAACTAACCGCTCAACGACAAAAATTATGTTACACGAATTTGCTTCAAAATAAATACAACCTTGTCCATGGCTGCTTTCGCAGTGTGTAGTGAAAGCAGCCCACTGCGAAAGAGGAATTCATAAAGAGGAGTGGACTCACTTGACTCGTCACACGGCGTTAATCCACTTTTGCCTTTGTGACTTCTCCCAAGACTTAGACGGGAAGCTGTACAGCCTCACGCCCGGTGTCTCTTCTCGACTGTGGCAGTCTTTGATTGAGCAGTATCTGCGTCCACTTTTCTTCTTGATATGGGGATGACTAGACAGTTCTGATGATGCCATGGGGGCTTCAATTACAGAAATGGGCAGAAATCTTTCGGACGCGAAGGACAAGTGCTCGAAAAGCCCACTAAATCCACGCTAAACATGTGCAGTGAAGACTGGCCGGTGCGCGCGAACGCATTCAAGCTTATTGTTTGGGCCGCCAGGTGGCGCACTTTGTTTTTAAAACTGCACTGCAGGGTGCCTATACGCTGAGGGTATGTGTGCCACCGGATTATTTTTAAAATGTAAACGATTGACACTGCAGAGAGCACCAGTTTTTTTCTCGCGTTTGGAGCGCCGGCATTGAGGGATCTCAGGAGATTGGCAGGGTTTTGTTTTTCTATGTTTTGTTTACTACATCTATAAGAAGCTTTTTAATCCTCATGTATCCTTTGCGCAAGGAGGATATTTAAGCTGTCTTGCAAAGTGTTCTGGTATTTGCGTGAAGTCGCACTCACAGCGGTGTGATATCACATTTGCGTCGGCAACAGTTGCAATGTGGGTATCTCCTTAACGGGCACCCAGCGACTACTAGCATCTGTAAGGACAAAGGTTACGTGACGCATGTCAATACATTATTTCTTGCTTACATACTTACAGATTATTCAAACGGAAGCAGATAGCACCGGGTCGGGCGCCGTATGCTGGCCATTCTACTGGAATATTCACCGCTCTTTAGGATATCTGCCGCTACATGATGAGAACCTTGCAGACGAAAGCGGCTGCAACCAGGATTCCCCAGCACAGGAGGTAAGTGTGCAGATACCTTTGATGACACATGATGATGAGGTGCCACCAAATTTGATTTACTAATGACTTATTCATTCAAGTTCTTTGTTTCTTCATTGTCATTATAGTTCTCTACGGGGGAAAAAGGTTGCGTGCTTCATACGTGTTGCATTGTCCATAAAGCCATAATTTTAGTCTAAACTTGAAGTCTTCTGTTACGTTTGCAGTATTGCATACAGTGTGGGAGAAATCAAGAGATTCCAACAAAAGTTGAGACAGAATGGATGCTGAGTACGAAAACAGTTCAGAACAGCTTGTGTGGGGGCTAGTTGGAACATACTCTAGATAAAGGCAGTGCTGCAATGTTATACTCCTCTCACACAGCAGGTTTAATGTCACTCGCAGTGAATGGCATTATAAACGAAGGCCATTACTATCTTGCGGTCTGGGTCTACACGGCCTTGTGAAATGGCGTTTGCAATTGATGTCAATGTTTATCGCCAAGCGACTATGATAAAAAAAGTTACAAATCACACAATAATTTATTTAGCAACGTTTGGTTGAGTTAAAATATACTGCAACGTGATAAAACAAAATAAATAGAAAAATTCCTCGTGCACATCCCAACCAAGACTAGTCTAAAGACACTGACAACTTGCAGTCCACACTATTGGGAACCACGACAGTGTTGATGCATTTGTGATCACGATGAATGATAATCAGTGCAAAGGAACCTTAACTGCTTTCCACCTGCTGTGAATGAAGCATCAAAACCGACCGAAGTGCTTCAAGCTTGCCAGTGAGAAAATATCACAGATGACGAGGGATGTAGATCTGCGTCTACATGCAGAATCTCTTATGTTGTAGCTACGTTTCCGACTTTCACTTCGCGGGCGAATAACAGAACTGTGGTGCTGCCCAAGAAATGATATTTGGTTTCAAAACATCCTTCCTAAACTGGTGATCAAAACAACAGCGAGTGTTTGTAAACATGACTGACAGGAGAGCGATAGTGTCAAGTCAGAGTCTGGAAAAAAATATGGCTTCAAAAGTTGCTTTTATTATCGTGTTGCACTCTAGGAAATCACTGAAAAGTTAACAACATTTAATAAACATCTGAGCATCGTTTACACTTGCTTTAAGGTGTCGCTTTTGCAATCTCTTGTCAAGCGCCTGTTGACAAAATTACACAAGCCGCACCTATATAAGTTTGGCGAATACATTCAACGAGCGAATGCCATCAGGTGCGAGTGTAATTTACTGTGCCTTTGTAGCAGCAACAAAAATGATATTAATGCCTAACGTTATTCGCAGCGAATGATGTTACAGGTGCTGTGTAACAGGGGTATTCAGGATAGGAAAAAAATAGCTTTGTCAGTGTAGTAAACGTTTTCGGTCCTTAACTTTGTAGCTGTGACGACTGTTAGCAGACGACGCTCGGTGCGTGTCTCGCGCGTTTGCGCGAAGAAAACGAAGTAAATCGGCGCCGAGCTCACGGGCGCTCGAGGAACGTGGAATAAAAAAAAGTAGGCCTGGCTGTCCTTTCCTGATCTTGAAACAGTGTGAACGTCCTTCTTAGGCCGCCTCGGCACCCAGTATATCCAACGGCCACAACGGCACGTCACAGTTGGCGCCCAACAGGTCGAGGTGAACTGAGAAGACGTTTAAATGTATGCGGGGACGTCGCTCCCTGGCGGCTTTTTTGGCTCAACTACTAACGTTTGAACAGCGTTGGCTCCGTGATCCCAAACCGGCGACGGCTCCGTGCTCAGTCGACGTGTTTGAGCAGCTGGATAACGCCGCACGGTTGGAAGCCTACCGGTCAGCTGTGTCCGAAGCCGATGTCCTAAGGATCGAGGTGGGTCAGCTTCGGAGCGAATTGGAGGAACTAAAAATGAGAATTCTCAAGGACCACGACGCCGCCAAAAACTACGATGCCACCAAAGACCACGACTCACCAAAACCGCCTCTTCATTCACACATGAAGGCAAGTCACGACCTCTTGTGCAACTCACTGGCTCCATGAGTAGAGCGCATCGAGCATCTGGAGTTAAAAACGCATGAAACTTCTGACGCCGAATCAAGCACAAGTGCAGAAGAGAGCAGTGTGTCGATGAATGTCAAACGCGACTCGAGAAAGCAACAAAGAGCAGCCAGAAGCGATGATCACGTCTGCATGTCTAAACATTCGTGTGCATGTAAACGAAAAAATTGGTTGATTCATGTGTGGGGCTTAACACCCTAGAACCACTGTATGATTACGAAAGACTTCGTAGTGGAGGGCTCCAGAAATTTTGACCAGCTGGGGTTCTTTACCGTGCACCCAAATCTGAGCACACTGGCCTACAACATTTCCGCCTTCATCGGAAATGCAGGCATCGCAGCCGGGATTCGATCGCGTAAACTGCAGGTCAGCAGCCGAGTACGTTAGCAACTAAACCACCACGGCGGAGAAGTTCAAAAACTCAATCCCAATCATAGCGATGAATCCTTGTCCAAAATGCTCGTAGCATCGCAAATGAAGTTACAGAATTAGATTATCTTTTATTGGTACATGGTCCACGTGTTGTATTATCAACAGAAGCATGACTACGCGATGACATACGCAGTCATTGCATTGTTCCTTTAGGGTAAAAGCTTTTCAGATGGTACAGAGATTTACGAGGCGGCAGGCGGTGCTATCATTGTTAAAAGTTCCTTCCGAACTTGCATGATACAATGTGATGTTCGCAAAACTGTATGGTGTAAGATTACATTCAACAATAGAACGTACATTATTGGCTCAGTATAGAGACCAACTGCGCGGAAGCCTCAGTTTATAGAATTGTTAAATGATTTTTTGTGTGACCATGTTAACGGGAGCACGAGGTTGATAATGGCCGAAGACTTCAACTTGCCACACATTGACTGGGAAAGTGCTTTGCCGGGTGAGACTTAAACAATTAGCTACAAAAAACATTCGAAAATTAAATTCTGTCACAGCCTTGAATATACTGTGCATGAACCAACGAGGGTTATAGATCCGTCTAAGTCACTATTAGACCTCGTGTTCCTGTCCCAAAACATAACAGACTATGTTTCAAACAATTTAGTTGGCATAGCCAACCACAAAATGTTGTCTTCAGTCATCAAAATTACTGCATGCAGTTCAGTGAAATCGTTCCTTTCGGTGAAAGTAAAAGACTTTACTTTGCGCAGGTTTTGGACACGGATCCTTCACCAGAGTTACGATGGCCAGCCACTGTTCCGAAGTGCGGAGGCGAAGGGGTCAACGGCGTGGATAGGGGAAGGCACTACATTTCTTAAAGGGAAGGAGTATGTCGACCTCGTAAAATTCCACATCGCCGCGATCCCCAACTTCACCCACCTGAAGCGAGGACAAAACGTCTCAAAGAAGTGCCGGGCCGGATGTGATGCCGATGAGTCGTTACGACACATACTGCAAAGGTGCCACCATGCCCACCACCAAAGGATTGCACGACATGACTGCATCCTTCAATACTTAGCCGAAAGGCTTAGGGAAAAGGAATGGCATGTCCGAGAAGAGCCGCATTACCGGACCTCTCAAGGAAACAGGATTCCTGACCTTGTGTTGTCTAGGGACGGGCAGTGCCTGGTGTTGGACGTCCAGGTGGGTGGGTAATAGGGTGGATCTGTCAGAGGCTCATGAAGCAAAAAGAAGGAAGTACCTAATCCCTGACATGCTTATGCACATTACATGTGATATGGGAGCGAGGTCCTATCTAACAGTCTCATCCATTATCATGACGTACCGAGACACGTGGGCGTCAGAGTTTACAAGGATCCTGCTTGATCTGGGCCTTGGACGAGAAGATATAAAAGTGGCAACCATAAGGTGTCTCCAGGGGGGCCTGCGTGCATTTAGGGTGCACCAAAGGTCGACGTCGGTACGTAACAGACGCGACCGACATGGGCTCGAGTAGCCGATTTCCAACGCTGCAAGCGCAGCACTGGAAGCTAAGTAAAGCTGCCAAACGGGTCCCTCTGCCCTTTCAGAGTGACAAGATAACAGAAATCTGAGGGTTTGCCTCACTCCAGGAGTAGGTGCCCAATGATGATGGAAAAAAAAGGCAGATGACACTTTCATCATAGATTTTTTGAGCTCCACTTTAATGATTTCGAGCAAGCATCACATTTCGAATCACTGGAACAATTTTGGCAGAGATTTAGGGTCAACGTCATAACTTGCGTTGATCGCTTTAACCCTACTCGTATTAAGAAAACACGTAAACAAAATCTCTGGATAACACGCAGCACTACACACATGAAAGGGCGAAATAAAAGATTAGGAAAAAGGAAAAAAAATAGCGACGGAATTTGTAGCTATAAAAACCAAGTTGATAAAAGACCTTGTGAATTCCAAAAAAAAAACGTTCTTTGGCCAAACGCTTGTGAACATCCTTCGGAGTTCGTCATCGAAATTCTGGCGTTACTTCAGTGACAGAAAGGAAAGAATTGAGCAGATTGAACACGAGGGTTGTATCCTGACAAAAATGGAAGACTTATCCGATACATTTATTCGCTTCTTTCAGTCCGTTTTCACGATAGACCAGGGCGATAAGATAAGGGCGTCTACTAGTAACAATGCAACAACCGCAATGAAACCTGTTATCAACCGCGAAGGTGTTTTCCAGTTACTGCTTGAGCTAGATGCGGAGAAAGAAAGTGGTCCGGATAATCTACCAACAGAGTTTCTCAAGATATACGCAGAATGGGTCTTGTTTTCTTAAGAAACAATATTTGTGAAATCGGTTGAGACGCGATCACTTCCGCAAGACTGACGCAACGAGGTTGTATTTCCAATTTTCAAAAAACGGTAACCTTTCGTTAGTAAACAATTACAGGCCCGTATTCTTGACGTCGGTTCGCTGTAAAGTTCTGGAACATCTAATAGCAAAACATATTTTTAGTTTTCTTGATTCTAGCCAGTTGCTTTGCGCAAGCCAACATGGGTTTCGGCAAGGCCTTTCTACTGTGACACAATTAGCTGAAACGCTTCATGATTTCAATAATGTTCTGCTGCAGACTGATGTAAAATGTGTCAATTTTAGGAAATCCTTTGATTTTGAAGAGGACCCTGAAAATTCTGGTATTTTATTGAGGACCGTAAAAGCTCTGTAAACCGAATCAAGTTTAACGGCACTATAATTGACAATCCCCAAACGATCACGAAAAATTTCAGCGATTATTTTCATAGCGTTTTTTCAACTTCTACCCTGCCTGTCTCAATTAGCATTGACGCTTCTGATTCTGATCCTAACCTCATTTTATTCGATGGTGTCCTAAATTTACTGCTGCGATTAAAACTTAAATCAACCCCTGGACCAGACAACATACCCAACGTATTTCTCCGGCGATATGCCGAAATATTGGCCAAGTACATTGTTGTGATCTTCCGAGCATCAATAAGTTCAGCAACTTTAACCATCGATTGGAAATCGGCACGTGTTCTGCCCTTTGTGAAAAAGGGGGACCCAGAGTGCATACCAAACTACCGTCCGATTTTTATGACTTCCGCATGTCGCAAAATGCTAGAACATATAATTGCCACTCGTATAAACAGCTTCTTAGATGATAACCACATTTTATCTCCCTTTCAGCATGGATTTAGAAAACGGTTTTCCACAGTCACCCAGTTGGTCTCAGTTATTCATCACATTGCTTCTATTTTAGACAAAGCTGGTCCGGTTGATGTACTGTTTTTAGATTTCAGTAAAGCCTTCGACCGTGTTCCCCATAACAAGCTCATCGAGAAATGGCAGACTATAGGGCTTCCAAACTACCTAGTATCCTGGGTGTCTGCTTACCTGAACGGCCGGAAACAGTATGTCGACGTCTGTGGACAGACATCACCTCATCTCCCAGTAGATTCCGGCGTACCGCAGGGTAGTGTTCTAGGTCCACTGCTGTTTAAATTTATTGCAATGATATTGTTAATGCTATTACTGATCCGGTTAAAATAAGACTTTTTGCAGACGACTGCATTATTTTCAAAGATGTACACTCGCCAGATGACCAGGTCGCTCTCGACACTGCCCTTAACAATATTCTTTCGTGGTGTAACAAATGGGGCATGGTGCTCAATTTCGATAAATCTGTTTGCCTTCGAATTTCTAACAAAAAAAATCCCATTCAGTTTTCCGATTCCTCCAAAAGCCAATCATTAAAAGAAGTCAGTCAATACAGATACCTAGGTATAAACATAACAAATAAGTTGTCCTGGAATGCACACATTGCCGATGTTTCGCCATGGGCTTTCCGTAAACTGTGTTTTTTAAGGCACAAACTCAGAGACGGCCCGTCGCAAGTGAAACTATTAGCTTATAACACTTTAATACGTTCAAAGCTTGAATACGCTTGTATTGCATGGGATCCGCATACTAAGTCTAACATATATTCCCTCGAAGAGATTCAAAGACGAGCAGTGCGTTTTATTTACTCGAAGTATGGTCGTGGTACAACAGTTACTGAACTAATGCGAGATAACGAATTCCAGACGCTACAATCGCGGCGCCAGCTTCTCCGTCTAAAATTCTTGGACTCACTTATTAACAATAAAATTGGGCTAGACCCATCACATTACGTTACCCCAGTTTCGACCAGGCAAACTCGTCATTCTCATGTCCGAGATTTAACTCCGTATTTTGCGTGGACAGATTTATTTAAGTTTTCCTTTTTCCCGAGAACTGTAACAGAATGGAATAACTTGCCTTCTGATTTCCTCCAAACCTTCGATCTTGATGAACCCAATGTTTAATTCTGTGAATCTTGATCCCCCCCCTCAAAATATCGCTTGATTTTTTTGTTTTGATGTTTCTTTTCTACTCGCTCTCCACTTACACAGATGTATTTTAGTGAAGCTGTGTCACTCATGTACTGATCTTGTGGTTGTGTTTGTGCCCCTCCTGCTTGGGCCTTTTCGGCCTGCAGTATTCTAAAATAAATAAATAAATAAATAAATAAATAAATAAATAAATAAATAAATAAATAAATAAATAAATAAATAAGGTATCTCATTGTAAACTGCTTTCCAAGCTTGAAAGATTAGGAATAAGAGAAGGCGTAATAAAATGGATAAAGGCCTATTTACCCGCACGTCAACAAGCCGTAAAAATTCAAAATTACACTTCAAGACCACTGATTGTGTATCCACGCGTTCCCTAGGCATAAGTCTTAGGACCAATTCTTTTTCTGATATTTGTAATTGATCTAAGTTCAACAGTTGAGGCTCTTAATAAAATGAAACTGTTTGAAGGTGAATGTTTCATTTATACTTCAGTTACTTGCGAAGGTGACCAAATTATTCTGAAGAGGTACTTGCAGGCATTAGATTATTGGTGTATATCATGGGGCATGGAAAAAAGCTGTAGCATGACGACATTTACGGATATTCACTCTAGTGAGCGCGAATAGTCATTCATGTATCAGATCGGAAGTCACCCTTTAAATAATGCCTCTTGTTTCAAATACCTAGGAGTTAGTATCTTGCACACATATAAACGGCACTCGCATATTGATAACATCTGTTCTAAGGCAAACAAAAACTGTATTTCTTAACGAAAAAACTGGAACATGCCACACCGGATGTGAAACTAACTGCTTAGAAAACATTCATACGTCCTGTCTTAGAGTACGCTAGTGTTGCATGGTCGCCTTACCAGAAGGTGGTAAAGACAAATATTGAAAGAATACATACATTAGCAGTCCGTTTCATATGCAGTAGATGCCGACTCAAACACTCAGTCACAGCTTTGTTAGTCTTGTGAGCTCGAGTCTTTGGAATATCGCAGGAGCAAACATTGCCTCAATTTTTTAATGATTATAAGCGGAGAAACAAAAGTAAATAAGGATTTATATCTTCAGCCCCATGGAAGGTTCTTAGATCGTCTTACTATTAGTAGAGCAATTAAACCTTATTTCACACGCACGGATGCTTTCTGCCACTCCTTTTTCCCAGACACAATAGAAATGTGAAATAGTTTACCCAATGCGGTTCTGCAACAAACAACGTCAGTAAATTTGGAAAATAGATTAGACAGTATTCTTTGTAGTGATGCGTGCTAAATTCTGTAGTGAGCATGCATTCGTTGGTATTTATGTGTATAGTCCCTGTTCTTGGTCGTTCACACAGTATTTCTATTTGCTTTTGAATTTTTCTTTCTTTTCAAACGTTATGTACTTTGTGACACCCTTTCTTTAATGACCCCAAGCGCGGGGTTGACAGTATCAAATAAACACATAAACAAATAAAAATATAAATATACCGAGTAAAGTGGCTGGGGGGATAAACGCCATGGTAGCTCAGTGGTAGAGCATTGAACGTGGTCCTGCTCAAGGCAAGTTACCTTTCCCCCACTATTCTTCACATTTACTTCACAATTCGGTCTAGTAACTTCCATTTATTTTCCATGGCAACATTGTGTTTTATATATATATATATATATATATATATATATATATATATATATATATATATATATATATATATATATATATATATATACATATATATTGTAAGAATTCATTGGACGTCATCTTTCTCATATGTCAATAACCATCATCAGTCTTCGTGCCGTTCCTCTTCATAATCGGCGGCATCTTGCTGTGGCTTGAATAAAGCGTCAGCTGAACCGTTGTAGTTCAAGTGGTGGAAGGTGCTTCCCGATCTCTTCGACCTCTCTCTATTCAAAGCCAGCTCTTGGAGCTCCGTTCGGGACGTCGCTTACGCCAGCGGAGCACCATGGCACAAGAGCAAGCTCAACCGAACCACCCGCTGGCACAACCACCAGCCACCAACCCTAGCCCGGTCAACAACCCCCCTCGGGAGCCTCCAATCTTCTCCGGCCTGCCTGGCGAAGATGTCAAAGACTGGCTTGAAAACTATGACCGTGTAGGTGTCTACAACAACTGGAACGAGGCATCGAAATTAGCACGCGTCCAGTTTTACGTCTCTCAGGTTGCCAAGACGTGGTTCCTGAATCATGAGAGCGACTTCCGCGATTGGTCTTCCTTCAAAGACCAGCTCCGACGTATTTTTGGCACACCGACCGTCCGTTCAGAAGTTGCTCGCAAGGAACGGGCAGAACGCGTTCAACATTGCGATGAGTGCTACACTTCCTATATTGAGGATGTGCTTGCACTTTGCCGCCGTATCGACGACACCATGCCAGAAGGTGATCGTGTCCGGCACCTTCTGAAGGGTATCGGACCTACCGCTTTCAACGCCCTCATCGCGCACAACCCTTCGACGGTTTCCGACGTCGTCTCTGTACGCCAGCGTCTTGATACCTTGCAGTCAATCTGCCTGTGACCCGACTTCTCTGAGAACCCTCTGGTAAACAGTATGGAGCTCCGATCCATCATTATAGCCATAATTCGTGAGGAATCGCAAGCCTACAGTTTACCTCCTTCTAACAACGTTCCCGCTCAACCCGCCTCTAGCAATCTGCGTGGCATTATTAGGAAATAAATGTCAGCGTGCTCCACCATGCCTCCAACCCGCTTCGTATGCACAGATCGCTTCAATGCAACCCTCGCCATCTCACGTACTACCACTTGTGCCTGATCATGAACATCTTGCACCTCTAGTCGCCCGTCCACCGGACCCAACCTACCATTCTTCCTGGCGGGCCCCACGGCCTATTCGCTACTAGTGTGGAATTTGAGAACACATTTCCCGGGTCTGTCGACGTCGGCAGCAAGGTGAACGTCGTGGTTATGCCGCTTTTGAACGAGACGACACATGTGCTCGAGGTTACTACCGCTATGCCGACAGTACGTTTCAACCACCGATCACCGTCTCCAGTGCGCATTTCAAACACGACCAACAATACACGTGCATCCCGACCACGCTCCCCTTCGCCACTCCGACGCTCTGTTTCACCACTTCAACCTGTCTCTCAACTGGCTGCCCAGCGATCGGAAAACTAAGAGGTGCAGTTTTTGGAGGGAAAACTGCATCGCGGTGAAATGACCGAAGTCCTCCTAAACGACCGTCAAACATGTTATTGGCAACTGTGCAAGGTGTGCGGGTGTTGGCGTTGGTGGACACGGGAGCAACTATTTCAGTTATGCGTGCCGACTTGTGTTCTCGATTGCGGAAAGTGAAGACAGCCTACCTTAGATCATCTTTGATTGGGGCCGATGGAGCATTAATTAGACCATCGGCCCAATGTACAGCGCGTGGCTTCATTGATGGTATTTGTCATCATATCAGCTTCGCTTTCCTAATTTCATGTGCTCATGAACTAATTTTAGGTTGGGACTTTCATCGGCGTCTGCACTAATTTCTTGCCGTCAACGTGTAGTCGAGATGACCAAGAACGATCACTGCAGCGTGCGCGTCGACGAAAAACCATTGCGTTTTTTCACAGCTTCCGATACCATACTGCTCCCGGGTCAGGAGCAACTCTTCACCATCACTTCTCCGAATATTGCCAATGGTGACGTCCTTGTCACCCCTTCCAGCAGCTGCCTAGCTCGCGGCGTTGTAGTTCCCTCCAGCCTGGTGCGGTTCAAAGACAGTGCTGCAATAATCCTCGGCCTGAACCTTATCCCAGAGCCTGTGCTCCTACCCCAAGGTTCTGCAGTGTCATGTTATGTGGATACCCAACTGGTATCTTTGGTCTCTCTTGACGCCTTGACAGCTCAGCCCCAACAGGCCCAGTCTGTTACTTCCTCCCCCTTTGCTCCCGCGATAAATCCTGACCTTTCTGCTTCTCAACGTGAGGCGTTGCCAAATTTGCTAACGAAACACCAGGCCTCCTTCGAAGCCAAAGTTTTGGCACTAGGACAGACCATAGTTGCACATCATCGCATCGACACTGACGGTCAGACTGTTGTACGCCCTCGTTCCTACCGAGTCTCCTTGTCCTAGCGCAAAATAATTGAGGAGAACGTGACCGATATGCTAAAAAAAACTTAATACGACCCTCTATCAGTTCTTGGTCATCACCCGTTGTGTTGGTACAAAAAAGGATGGATCGGTACATTTTGTGTTGATTACCGCGCGCTCAACGAGATTACTCGAAAGGATGTATATCCGATGCCCCGTATAGATGATGCACTTGACTCATTGCAAGGCGCCCAATACTTCTTCACCCTTGACCTTCGGACCGGGTATTAACAAATACCAATGGACGAAGCAGACAAAAAAAGACAGCTTTTTCTACGCCGGATGGTCTTTACGAGTTTAACCTAATGCCATTCGGCCTATGTAATGCTCCCGCCACATTTGAATGGATGATCGACACTGTTCTTCGTGGCCTCAAGTGTAAAACTTGTCTATGCTACCTCGATGATATCGTCATGTTTTATTCCGCTTTTGCTGATCATCTGCAACGCCTTGATCAAGTGCTCACATGTCGCTCCAATGCTGGACTTCAACTAAACACAAAGAAGTGCCATTTTGGCAACGCAGCTATAAAAGTTCTAGGACATCTCGTTAGTAAAGATGGCATCCAGCGCGATCCTGACAAAATTTCCGCAGTCCTAAACTTTCCGCGACCCTTTCGCTCCAAAGAACTACGCAGTTTCCTTGGATTCGCATCATACTTTCGCCGCTTCATTCGAAACTTTGCCACTATTGCCGCTACACTCCACAAGCTACTTGCCGGTACCGGTTCCTTCGATTGGAATGATCAATGCGAAGCCTCATTTCAAGAACTCAAGCAGGCACTGAGATCCCCACCGCTGCTTGCTTATTTTGACGACAGGGCATCTACGATATCACACACTGACGCTAGTGGACAAGGAATCGGCGCCGTACTCCTCCAGCGCGACCATGCCTTTCGCGAGAAAGTTTTCGCGTATGCAAGCCGCACTCTGACCTCTGCAGAGAAGAGGTACTCGATAACCGAAGAAGAGTGCTTGGCTGTTCTCTGGTCCATCTAAAAATTTCGTCCGTACCTACATGGTCGACATTTTACTGTTGTGACTGACCACTATGATCTTTGCTGGTTGTCCACAATCAAAAACTTGTCGGGACGACTTGGCCGCTGGATTCTCCGATTACAATCTTATGAGTTTGACGTCATCTACAAGACTGGAAGGCAACATCAAGATGCCGACGCTTTGTCACGATGCCCTTTGCCGCAGTTTTCGGCGCACGTCACATCCCCTTGTCAAATTGGCTATACGGAGGACACCTCATCGATATCAGCCATTTCTTTCCTACCTTCATCCACCCGTCCGTCAGTACTTACTACTCACCAGCGAGCCGATTCTTACTGCACTGACATCATCGGTCGGCTTACCGGCGCTTCATTTTCCCCTAATGCCAGGCTCCAGTAACAACTCCGACTATTCAAGTTGGAGGACGATATGCTATATCGATACATTTTCCACCCGGAAGGCCACTGATGGGTTCCCGTCGTACCACGCACACTACGCACTGAAGTTCTGCGCACTTCCCACTACGACCCAACGTCAGGACACTTGGGTTACTATGAAACATACGAGCGCATCCGCAGTCGATTTTTCTGCCCAGGTCTTTCCATGACGGTAGCTAAATATATTGCCTCGTGCGCACTTTGCCAACACCGCAAGCGACCTACAACTGCTCCAGTCGGGACCCTACAACCACTTCCTTGTCCATCAGAGCCGTTCTCTGTCGTCGGAATTGACCTCTGCGGGCGCCTCCCAACTACATCAGACGGCAAGAGATGGGTCGTCCCCACCGTTGATCAATTGACCCGGTACGCTGAGACGGCCTCGATCACTTCAGGAACTGCTTCGGAAGTAGCAAATTTCTTCTTGAATGCTATATACTTACGTCACGGAGCCCCTCTTGTTCTTTTGAGCAACCAGGGCAAGGCATTTCTTTCAAGCACGCTCAGTGAAGTTCTTCAAGCATCAAAAACAGCTCATAAAACAACATCTAGCTATCACCCGCAAACCAATGGTTTAACGGAAAGATTTCATCGCACGCTGTGTGACATGCTGTCCATGTATATCCGACCGGACCATCGCAATTCGGATGCCATACTTCCCTTTGTAACGTATGCATATAATACGTCCGTTCGACGAACCACAGGCTATTCTCCATTTTTCCTAGTATACAGACGCCAACCGACATCACCACTCGACGTTTCATTCTTTTCTGGCCCCTTCAACTCTTCACCATTTGTTTGCGACCAGTTTCTGTCCCATGTTGCTCGATACCGTCGTCTTGCCCGTGTAAACACCGAAGCTAGCCAAGAAGATCGCAAACATCGTTACGATGCCACTCACCGCGTCGTTCTCTACCACCCTGGCGACGATGTACTTCTGTGGACTTCTGCGCGAACGCCTGGCTTATGCGAGAATCTTGAGACACGCTATCTTGGCCCCTACAAAATTGTTGAACAGACCTCACCGGTGAACTACTTTGTCACACCTGTTCATGTCCCCAATGACCAACGCTGCCACGGGACAGAGATTGTGCACGTTTCGCGTCTCAAGCCCTATCGTATGCGTACTCCAGCGTAATTCGCGGCCAGGCTGGCCGCTTCCGTCGACAGGGGAAATTAGTGTAAGAAATCATTGGAAGTCATCTTCCTTATCTGTCAATACCCATCATCAGTCTTCACCCCGTTCCTCTTCATCATCGGCGCCATCTTGCTGTTGATTGAATAAAGCGTCAGCTGAACCATTGTATTTCAATATATATGTAACGTAAGAAGGTAGTGATGGTTAGGAGTTAGAAGTAGAAGCCGAGAAGAAAGAAGTGAGAATGAAATAAACATGGCGTATGAGCCAGGCCACGTCTTTCGATTCATCATAGCTTCACACGAGTCGACAGGATGAAGACCTCCCAGCCACTTCATCAGTGTCTCATCATCGACGCAGTTCTCCACAAGACGCCCTGACCATACATCGACTACGGAATCATCTCCTAGCCGCACACAGCGACTGGCACCATGACAGAATCATCGACTGACCTTCCCATCTCCAAGTACACCGGAGCAGCGGACGATGGACCTGTACAGGACTGGTTTGACCTGTTCGAGCTCCACGCTACCGCTGCATCATGGTTGGAACGGGAGATGGTCGCCAACTTTACCGACTACGTCTCCGGTGAAGCCTTCGAATTCTACCTCACCCATATATTTCAGAACAACGAGTCATGGGAAAAGATCAAACAAAAAATGATCATTTGGTTTAAAGAATATAGGGACGACTACGATGGAGACTTGATTTTAACCCACCATGCGCAGACAATTGCACTGAGTCATAAATTTCGCAGGCAGTCTTCAACCATTCGAACACACAACAATATTCGACCACTGGCACAAGAGGAAGTGGCACACGGGTTCAGTGACAGACGACAATACGTATTTTGAGAAAAACAAAACCGTCAAGCGGGCCTCCCTTCTGCACGAAAAACGGCATTTCCGAAGTCATTGCTCCAGCATGCATATGACACGAGACGTTGCTGAACCACCTGATGTCCTTCACTGTTCTCGCATACGTGGTCCACCACCTGGGTTTTCATCTTGCGGTTCTTCAAGCACTCCTAATACTCACCACTTGCCTTATAAGGACGCCGTATTCATGGTAGATGACCTGGTGCATCGGGAAAATACCTTGTCAAGCCACTGCCATTCCGAAAGCTGTTGTACTTGAGGAACGCGTAGCTCAATTCTCCCGCAAAGAAACAAACACACAGAATCGGAACCACGTCTAGCCATGTTTGCGGCGATGTCATACTCGGGAACTGGACCAACCCAAAGTCAAAACAGTATGAAGTCACTATTGAATGGACGTCTCGTTGATAAAAACAAAAAGGTATCTACTGCTTTCCTTGACACAAATGATACTCACAATGCACTCGTAAATAACGCTGGGACTACCGACAACGTCTCCTCATTCAATGAAGATGACCACCCGCAATTATCTCAGCGCCATCACCACACCAAGAAAATATGAAGACGAACGAAAACTTCAAACCATCTACAGACAACCGCACTCAGTCGTCATAGTCAAAAGCAGCCTTCACGCATTGACCAACCTCCTGCTTTTCCATCGCGTGGATCTTCGATCACTCACAACGCCCACCTCGCGTCTCAAACGTTCACTATGGTCGGAAAAGAGCAGAGAAGCTCGGGGCTTACTCAGTCAAGCACGGGACCAGTTCAGTTCTATATGTCAGAAGAGCTCGCATCGTTCAATGCACAGAAAGACAGTCATTCCCAACTAGAATCTGACCAAACCACGCCTATTGCGGTGTCGCCATTGAGAGCACAGCCATCTGAAAGCCCAAGCACAGGAGGCCCGGAAGCAACTCTTACAGATTGCCAGGTGCCAGAAGCCTACGTAATGAATGCTATCACAGGAGCCTCTGATGTTAAGCCTCTTTGTTAAGTGTCTGACGCGACTTCTTCCGGGGGGAGGGGGAATCCTGTAACGTAAGAAGGTAGTGATGGTTAGGAGTTAGAAGTAGAAGCCGAAAAGGAAGAAGTGAGAATGAAATAAACATGGTGTATGAGCCAGCCCACGTCTTTCAATTCATCATAGCGTCACATATACATACATATATATATATATATATATATATATATATATATATATATATATATATATATATATATATATATATATATATATATTGTGAGACGACGTCAGGTACGAAGGAGCGACCGTTTTATTGTCAACCCAGACGCGCGAGCCAGCAACCGAACAAGCAGCGAGCCGCTACGATGATGATGATCACGGTGCTTTGTATGCGCAGGTGAAAGTGAAAATGATGAGCAACACAATCAGCGCTCACACTATTTCCCCCCTACACGAAAGCGGTCTGCAAGACGTTCATTTAGTAAGTGTATGAGCGCTGGATATAAGGTTTCAGGCGAGACACATGGACGATCTCGGTCCCGCGACGACGGCGATCAGAAGCCGAAGTAACCGGCGCGACGCGATAATTTACGGCCGATGTTCGTTCAAGCACGGTGTAAGGACCCAGGTATCTGTGAATGAATTTTTCACAGAGGCCGGGTGTGCGAACAGGTGTCCAGAGGAGCACTTCGTCGCCTGGGTAGAATGACACAACTCGACGTGTCGCATCACAACGAACTTTTCGCTGGGCCTGAATGGTAGAGGTGTTGGCGCGGGCGATTGTGCGGCAGTGGTTGACACGGGCAGCGAATTCTTCCGGAAGGGACGCAGATGGGACAGAAGGCGTGGACAAAAAGCTGGTGTCTAGAACAAAAGATGGTGCACGGCCATACACAAGAAAAAACGGGCTGTAACTTGTAGTGCGTTGTATGGCAGTGTTATAGGCAAACGTGACGAAAGGTAGTATTGTGTCCCAGTTCTTGTGATCGGGTTGGACATACATAGAGATCATGTCTGACAAAGTTCTATGAAAACGCTCAGTAAGACCATTGGTTTGCGGATGATATGCCGAGGTGGTCTTATGGATTGTGTCAGAGGCCTGTAAAACTTCAGCGAGCACACGAGAAAGAAATGTCTTGCCACGGTCACTCAGGAGAACACGAGGGGCGCCGTGGCGCAGGATAATGGCACGCAGAACAAAGTCGGCTACTTCGCTGGCAGCTCCAGTAGGAAGAGCTGCCGTCTCAGCGTAGCGAGTAAGATGGTCTACGGCAGTAACAATCCAGCGGTGACCGGCGGCGGTAAGCGGAAGGGGTCCGTATAAGTCTATGCCGACGAACTCGAAGGGAGCGGATGGGCACGGGAGAGGCTGTAGAGGGCCGGCGGGAAGAGATGTCGAACGTTTTCGGTGTTGACATGATGAACAGGAAGTGACGTACCTGGAAACACTAGTGGAGAGGCCAGGCCAGAAGCAGCGAGTCTTAATGCGATCGTAGGTTTTATGAAAACCCAAGTGGCCAGCCGTCGGGTCGTCATGAAAGGCTTCTAAGACTTGGAGTCGAAGTGAGCGAGGTATGACCGGGACCCATCGGCTACCGAGAGGATGGTAAGTTTGTCGAAGTAGCGTTCCGTCATGAAGTTTGAAACGCGTGAGTTGTCGTCGCAAGCGGCTGTTGGGAGCACGAGATGAGCCGGTGAGCCGATCGATGATTGTACGGCAGTATGTGTCTGCACGTTGGAGCGAGGTGAGGTCTGCGGATTGAAGGAAGTCATCCGGTGCAGTGGGCTCGATGGGACTAAGACTGGTCATCTGCGTGGTCTCTTGGCTGGGAGGTGCTGCGCAGCAGGTAGATGCGTCATGATTTTGCAACAGCGGACAGCGTGACAAAGCGTCGGCATCTTGGTGTTTGCGGCCCGACCGGTATGTGACACTGTAGTCATACTCCTGCAGTCGGAGCACCCAACGACCGAGGCGTCCTGGCAAGTTTTTTAATGATGACAACCAACAGAGCGCATGATGATCCGTGACGATCGTGAAGCGGCGGCCATACAAATAGGGGCGAAATTTTTGCACGGACCATACGATAGCGAGACATTCCTGTTCAGTGATGCTGTAATTGCGTTCCGCTGGGGAGAGAGTACGGCTCGCGTAAGCCACGACTTGCTCTTGTGAAGCCTGGTCACGCTGCAGCAGAACAGCGCCGATTCCGTGCCCACTTGCGTCAGTGTGTAATATAGTAGGGGCTGTGGGATCAAAATGGCGAAGAACTGGCCCTGACGTGAGGCATCGCTTCAGGGTCTGGAAAGCAGCTTCACAGTCATCTGTCCAAAGAAATGATGCACTTGTGGTCAGGAGTTTGTGAAGAGGAGCCGCGATAGTGGCAAAATCACGGACAAAACGGCGGAAGTAAGAGGCTAAGCCGAGGAAGCTGCGAAGGTCTTTGAGCGTGGTGGGCTTAGGAAAGTGCAGCACAGCGGCCACTTTGTCGGGATCAGGTTCGATGCCAAGCTTGCTGACAACGTGGCCTAACACTTTGATGCTGCGGCTCGCAAACCGACACTTCTTGGTATTTAGCTGGAGACCGGCTTTGGCTAGACATGTGAGCACCTCGTCTAGACGTTCTAGGTGTTGCGAGAAGCTGGATTAAAAGATGACGATGTCATCCAGGTAACAAAGACAGGTCTTCCATTTTAGGCCACGCAGCACCGTATCGATCATCCGCTCAAATGTGGCTGGGGCATTGCAGAGCCCAAAAGGCATCACATTGAATTCGAAGAGACCATCAGGAGTAGCAAACGCTGTCTTCTCTTTATCAGACTCATGCATCGGGATCTGCCAATACCCAGATCGTAGGTCGAGACTTGAGAAATATTCTGCACCCTGTAAGGTGTCAAGTGCATCGTCAATTCGAGGCATAGGATATACATCCTTGCGCGTAATTTTGTTTAGTGCCCTGTAATCAACGCAAAATCGCACTGATCCGTCCCTTTTCTTAACTAGGACAACAGGAGAAGACCAAGGGCTTGTGGAAGGTCTGATAACGTTGCGTGCGAGCATGTCATTGACTTGTTCCTCGATGACCTTGCGTTCTGAAGACGACACGCGGTAAGGGCGACGGCGGATAATACGAGAACCGTCTGTGGCGATGTGATGAGAGGTCACCGTAGTTTGACCTAAGCCATCCGAACAAACGTCAAAACAAGTCTTGTGTTTTGTTAAAAGGGCCATTAAGTCATTAGTTTGCGTTGGAGTGAGATATGGACTCAAAGTGGCTTTAAGCGCATTAGATGAGCCTCCTGGTGGCGTACACTTAGCGACTGACGGCGGAGACGATACAGTGACGACACATACCGGTGCTATGTCGATAAGGCTGGCAACAGTGGACCCCTCTGGCAGTAGTTGTGGCTCTGTTGTCGTGTTGTAGGCGGTGAGACTGGCATGACCACGCGAAAACCGCACTAGACAACATGCGATGGCGATTCCTCGGAAAATGCAGCGCTGATCGGGGACAACCACTGCGTCACCGTCAATGGTATCGCTGGATCTAATGGTGAGGATACGTTCTTGGGCCGGGGGCAGTACAAAGTCTGCAGCTGCAACAAGGTGAGGCGACGAAAAATCGTAAGCACTAGAATTTTCAGTGTCCGTAATGCGAATAACGGGCGGACCACACGAAATGACAGCGGAAGCGGCTGACAGGAAGTCCCAGCCCAATATAATCGGATGAGCACATGAAGAAAGCACAGCCAATTGTATATGGTGACGAATTCCGTCGATCAGAACACGAACAGTGCATTGTCCAATAGGGTAAATTCTATTTTCATTAGCACCACATAACACCGGACCAACATATGGAGTTTGCACTTTTCGTAGACGATGACATAGTTCGCGATCAATGACCGAAATGGCTGCTCCAGTGTCCACGAGTGCGTCAACCGAAATGCCTTCTACACAAACAGTTAGTAAATTTGCAGGGCGCGCAGGAGGAATTGGGACACTTCGACGACAGGCAGTTTCTCCTCCAAAAACTGCAGCTGCTAGTTTTCCGAGTGGCTGTCGAGGGGCATCAGGGCAGAACGTAAAGGCGAAGTAGTACGGCGGAAGGGCGATGGTGAACGACGGCGGGGTGAGCGGGAAGAACGAGGTTCACCGTGGGACAAAGGAGGCGAAGGCGAACGTCGTGACGAGGGAATGTAGGTTCCTGGAACGTAGGGGTCAGACCTCGCAGCCCGGTCACTCTCGTACGAAGAATAACCTCGTCGTTCATCTTGCTGGCGCCGACGGCAAAAGCGGGAGATATGTCCTCTTATGCCACAGTAGTAACAGACGGGGCGCGTAGGGCGCCAGGCAGGGAAGTGTGGTTGTGGTGGTGCCTTGGCTGCCATCGCGGCCAAATGGTCGTATACGACGTCCGTAGTTACAGGTGGAGTAGGTGGAGGAGGCCGTGACACGACTTCGGCATACGTAGGCACATGTAAGGGCACAGGAGGCGGGGCACGTGCGACGCTCGTCATCGACGCCAATTCGTCCTTTATAATTTCCCGCAGGTTAGGAGGGGGTGAGCGGGCAGGTGAAGTCGGTGCGCTGGCAGGAACAAGGCTGTGAAGTTCCTCTCTCACTATGGTGCGAATTAGAGCTCGCAGCTCATGCTCGCCAGTAAGACGAGTGTCATAGGAGGCGTGTGGAAGGCGCATTGAGTAAAGTGCGTCCAGGCGCTGGCAGGTGGTAATAATGTCCTGAACTGTTGTCGGGCTCTGCATGACAAGAGCATTAAAGGCGACGGAGTTGATGCCTTTCATTACTTGCCGAATACGATCGGCCTCCGGCATGTCCTTTTGGGCGCGGCGGCAGAGGGCCAGAACGTCTTCAATGTACGATGTGTACGATTCGTCAGGCCCCTGGATGCGGGTAGCGAGCTTCTGTTTAGCTACCTCAGAGCGTCCTGTAGAAGTGCCGAATATTTGACGCAGCTGCACCGTGAATGCTGACCAATCAGGAAAGTCGCGTTCGTGGTTATGATACCACGTCTTAGCAACCTCCTTCAGATAAAAGGGTACATAGCGCAGCTTATGTGCCTCATCCCAGTAATTGCAAGCACTGGTACGGTCGTAACTGTCCAGCCATTCTTCTACGTCCTCACCGCGAAGGCCAGAAAACACTGGAGGGTCTCGTTGCGAGGTACTCACGGTGTGGTGAGGCCCAGCAGGCTGAGCGGGTGGTGCGAAGAAGGCGGTAGGGGGTGGGTCGTTTTGCGCCATCACTGTTGGCAAGCACAGCCGTCGACCTGATCGGAGCTCCAGGGGTGACCGGTAGTGCAGGAGGACTTGGGAATCACAGCACGCTCCACCACTTGTGAGACGACGTCAGGTACGAAGGAGCGACCGTTTTATTGTCAACCCAGACGCGCGAGCCAGCAACCGAACAAGCAGCGAGCCGCTACGATGATGATGATCACGGTGCTTTGTATGCGCAGGTGAAAGTGAAAATGATGAGCAACACAATCAGCGCTCACAATATATATATATATATATATATATATATATATATATATATATATATATATATAGTAACGAAGAGCGGCGCCGCAGCTGTGCCATCTCTTGCATTCACTTACCTAATTGACTTCCTCAAGCACCAATTTGAATGGAGACATGGCTTACCAAAAAGTTAATATCTGATCGGGCTACAACGTTTTGTAGTGGGGAACTGAAAAAGTACCTTTTCACGGCAGGCGTGCAGCACCACTTCGCATCCGCGTTTTATCCTCCAGCCAACGGCCTTACTGAGAGAACCAACCAGAGCATCCAGGCACGACTCGCTCCATGTACGGAGGCAGGGAAAAGAGGATAGGCCGACTGGGACGTCCACCTTCCGTCAGCCGCTTTTGCGATTAACACGGCACTGCAGACGTCCACCGGGGAAACGCCCTATGAAATTGTTTATGGGAAACTACCACAGCTGAAAGCGGTCCTCAGCCTGGCAGCTTCCATTATAATTCCACGTGCCCGTGCCGACGATCGCAAAGCGGCCTGTCAGAAGATCCGAACTAAGGCGATCAAGAAAGCCACCCATGCACAAGAAAATCGAAAGTGCCACTATGACATACGCCGTAGACCCGCTAATGCTTACAATATCGGTGACGAGTTCTGGGTGGAAAGGGGCACCAGCGGGCCTGGCAAGAAGCTACTCCCTAAGTTCGACAGGCCATTCATATTTACTCAGCGTGTAGGAGAAAATACCTGGTGTGTGAACACCTCAGATGCGAACTTCACTCTCGATAGACGCGAAAGAAACAATTTTGTCGCGCATGTGTCACGCTTGAAAAACGCAGTCGGACTGCTGCAGGTGCAATGAGCTGTAATTTCTTTTTTTTGCTTTGTCAGGTCCACAGTGCGGCCGAATGTAACGAAGAGCGGCGTCACAGGTGTGGGCCATGGGCTGAAAAGCGAGGAAGAACACGCAGAATAGAACAGCTTGCCGGACGAACGGGTGTTGTGTCTGTCCCGCTCTTCACAATATATATATATATATATATATATATATATATATATATATATATATATATATATATATATATATATATATATATATATATATCTATATATATATATATATATATATATATATATATATATATATATATATATATATATATATATATATAACCGCACCTGCAGTTTTCGAGAAGCTTCCGGACTTTAGTAGATCATTTCGATAAGATCACGCCCACTCTGGGAACTGTACAGGTTATTCTGGAACCTACGCCACCGCCAGCGACAACGCTAGAACTTTCGATGGCAAGAGTATAAATGCCGACGCACTTCGCCGCTTGTGAGTTGTTGATCAACGGCCAATGCTACATTTTGCCGCTATCAGTCCAAGACTGCTACTGTAATCAGATTTTCCGTTTACAGGGCACAGGTTTGCCCAAATAAACAGTTAAATTCCAACACAAAGCCTCCTGTCTTCGGCCACGTCACGACCCCGTGACATCTGGTGGAGGTGCTGCTTCTTTGGTGTTCCGGACGCTCCCTTCAAGCCGCGACCCCAGCCCAAGCGTCAAAGAAGACCCGGACGCTAACCCTGAACAGCGAAGAAGCCACAGGCAGAGGGGACTACAACCAGAGTACGGGCTCCTTCCCGAAACAGCCAGGCAGACCCGGATCCCAACATCAACTAATGCAACCATGACCGCCCCCATGCAGCCTGCACCACTCCTGCTCCGGCAAACCAAAGAACCACCAACTTTCCGCGGTTCGCCACTGGAAGTCCCGGAAAGCTGGATCGATAGGTTCGACTGCGTCGCCGCCTTCAATGACTGGACAGACGATGCCAAGCTCCGGCATGTGTATTTCGCCTTAGAAGATGCTGCTCGGACCTGTTTCGAGAATCATTAGCGAAGCCTTACAACGTGGGACGTCTTTCGGGCCAGGTTCCTCACCACTTTCGCAAGTGTTGTGCGCAATGAAAAGGCCGCAGTTCTTCTCGAAACCCGCATGCAGATTCCAAACAAAAACGTGGCGCTATTCATGGTAGTTATGATAAAAAGTTTCCGCCACGCTGAATCTGACGTGTCCGAGAAGAAGAAGGTCGGTCTGCTCATGCAAACGGTAAAGCAGGAACTCTTCGCGGGGCTGATCAGAAACCCGCCAAAGATGGTCGCCGTGTTTTTTCAGAAGCATCTACGATAGAGAAGACGCTCAAGAAGCGCACGCGGCAATATAACCGTAGCTTCTCGTCTACAAGCTACGCTGGCATTCAAGGGCTTGGAACCACTGCCTTGCGGGAACTGATCCGAGCGATCGTGCAAGAAGAGCTGCGAAAAAACTTCCTTCAGCGCAGCCTCACGTGGAGTCCTCCATCTCGGACGTCATACGCCAGGAGATCCAGCAATCGCTGGGCGTTCCTCAGTCTCAAAAGCGTCAGCTTCAAGCTATGAGCTATGCTGCTGCAGCCCGCCGCCACGCCCCTCCTCCACGCACACGCCAAAGCGCTGCCCCATCGCACTTCCGTCCCTAGACGCCACCGCCGCCACCCCCCCCCCCCCCCAACGCCCTACCGTTTGCCAGCGGCCCAGCGCAGGGCGCCGAGGAAGACTGACGTCTGGCGCACCCCTGACCACCGCCATCTCTGCTACCACTACGGCGAGGCCGCACACAGATACCGCCGTTTCCAGTACCAACAGATGGGACTGCGTGGCTTCGCCGTCAATGCACCGCGTCCACAGCCAGGACAACGGCCACGTGGCATCGCTGACTACCTGACAGGAACTCAATGGACACCACGAAGCCCTTCCCGTTCGCCGTCGCCCAGCCGTTGCATGTCGCCGCACCACCGGCAGTACTCTGGCCCAACGCGGGGCCGGTCTCCTAGCCCGTATCCGGGAAACTAAGGGCAGCAACCGATGGAGGTGCGGTTGCTGTGCGATGAACTACCGAAGATCCAACGACGACGATGACGATGCGACGAAGCTTTCCGAACACAACGCCAACCTGGCAAAGCCCTGACGGCGAAAGCTCATTTGGAAGCTCACATGGAAGCAGCGGAAGAAGCCGATGCAGCCGTGACCCGACGCCACGCCCTAACTGTAATGCGAGATGGTGGACTAGCGACCTCGACGTTCTTATCTAGGGCCACAGTGTGACCGCTCTCATCGATACTGAAGCCGACTATTCCGTCATCAGTGGGTCGTTCGCCACGAAATAAAGACAGTTAGGACAGCTTGGGAAGGCTCTGAAACCCGCACAGCTGAAAGTCCTCTCGTAACGCCTACAGGAATCTGCACAGCGAGAGTCAGCATTGACGACCGTGTTTATCCTACAGATTTCGTAGTCCTACAGCGTTGATCGAGAGATGTCATCCTTGGTATGGACTTCTTAAGCCTCCATGGGGCTGTCATCAACTCAAGAACAAAGTCGATAACGTTATCCACAGAAGAAGCACTACCGCCGTGCACGCCATCAAGAAACCATGCCTTGAATGTTTTGGAAGAACAAGTCACTATTCCGCCTCGCTTCAGCGTCATTATTGCAGTCGGTGCTCCTAAATCACCTGACTTGAAAGGCGTCGTTGAAGGCAGTCAGCATCTGTTGGTCACCCGAAATATTTGCGTCGCAAGAGGAATCGCAGAGCTGCGGGGAGGCAAAGCAACGGTTTCGCTGAGGAATTTCAGCAATGAGTACAAACATGTGAACCAAGAAACAACGGACGCATACATCGAGGAAATTGTGAACGCCACCAGTGCTTTCGACCCCACTGATTGTGCTGAACCTGCTCAGAGGAACCAAGCCCCTCCCACAGCTTTCGACGTCAATCCCACACTTTCGAACCATAGGCAAGAGCAGCTCAAGGCCCTGCTCCTGCAATATGAAGATTGCTTTTCATCGTCATCGAAAATTCGGCAGACCCCAATCACGAAACATCGCATCATAACCGAAGCAAATACCAGACCACTCCGTCAGAGTTCATACAGGGTTTCGACGCAAGAACGTGAGGCGATGAGGAGTCAAGTTGATGAAATGCTGCGGGATGACATTATCCAACCGTCCAAGAGTCCTTGGGCATCCCCCGTGGTGTTAGTGAAGAAAAAGGTTGGGACCCTACGTTTCTGCGTCGATAATTGCCGCCTGAAGAAAATCACAAGAAAGGACGTGTATCCTCTCGCACGAATAGACGACGCACTTGATCGGCTTCATAATGCCAAGTACTTTTCATCAATGGACCTCAAGAGTGGCTATTGGCAAATCGAAGTCGAAGAAAAAGACCGAGAGAAGACGGCGTTTGTAACACCGGAAGGCCTCTTCGAGATTAAGGTGATGCCCTTCGGTCTTTGCTCAGCGCCTGCAACTTTTCAACACGTTATGGATACAGTACTGGCAGGATTGAAGTGGCACACTTGCCTTGTGTACTTGGACGACGTCATCGTGTTTTGCTCGAGTTTCGACGAGCATCTTCGGCGCCTCGAAGCTGTACTTCAAGCCATCAAGACGTCCGGATTCACACTGAAGCCAGAAAAGTGCAGATTTGCGTACGAGGAGTTCTTCTTTCTGGGGCACAATATTAGCCAGTCTGGAGTTCGTCCTGATCCACGAAAACCAGCCGCCATCGCCGACTTTCCGCCGCCCACTGAGAAGAAGGCGGTGCGCCGCTTTCTGAGCCTGTGCGCCTATTATAGGCGGTTCGTGAAAAACTTCGCCCGCATCGCCAATCCTCTCACTAACCTTACCAAGGCTGACGTGGAGTTCCAGTGGGAAATGCCATGGAAACTAGCTTTCCAGGAGCTTAAACATTGCCTCAAGACGCCTCCGTTACTTGCCCATTTCGACGGATTCGCCGAGATAGAAATACACACTGACGCCAGCAGCGTAGGTCTTGGCGCCGTTCTTGTGCCGAGGGCTTACGGACTTGAAAGGGTTATTAGTTACGCCAGCCGATCGCTATCCAAAGCAGAAGCCAATTATTCCACAACACAAAAGGAGTGCCTCGCCATTTTCTGGGCTACGTCGAAGTTTCGCCCCTACCTCTACGGCAGGCCCTTCAAAGTTGTGAGCGACCACCACGCTTTGTGTTGGCTAGCCACCTTGAAGGACGCTTCAGATAGCCTCGCGCGATGGAGACTGAGACTTCAAGCATATGACGATACTGTCGTTTACAAGTCCGGCAATAAACACTTCGACGCCGCCTGTCTTTCTCGTGCGCCTGTCGACCAGTCACCACCCGACGACCCGGATGACAACTACTTCTTGGCAACGATAACTACCAACGACTTCGCTGAACGATAGCGGGCCGACTCGGAACTTAAGGCCTTAATAGAATACCTCGAAGGCAGGACAGCCAAAGTCCCGAAAGTATTCAAGCGCACACTTGCGTCGTTCTTCCTGCGAAACGATCTTCTCGAAAAGAAAAACTTTTCACCGCTTCGAGCCAAGTACCTCCTTGTGGTGCCTTCAGCTCTGCGACCAGAACTCCTGCAGGCCCTGCACGACGATCCGACAGCAGGGCACCTTGGTGTTTCTCACACGCTCGCGAGGATACAAGAAAGCTTCTACTGGCCACGTCTTACCACCGACGTCACTCGTTATGTGAGGACATGGCGGGACTGTCAGCGATGAAAGACACCACCCACAAGGCCAGTGGGACTTTTGCAGCCAATTGAACCACCTCGCCGACCTTTCCAGCAGATTGGTATGGACTTACTGGGGCCGTTCTCGACGTCAGCTTTCGGAAACAAATCGATCGTGGTAGCTACCGACTACTTCACCCACTACGCCGAGACAAATGCCCTGCCAAAAGGCAGTGCATCCGAGGTAAAAGTTCTTCGTCGAAAATATTGTCGTACGTCACGGCGCCCCGGAGGTCCTTATCACCGACAGAGGAAGGGCATTTACTGCCGACTTAACTCAAGCGATCTTGGCATACAGCCACACAAACCACCGCCGGACAACGGCGTACCACCCACAGACCAACGGCCTCGTCGAACGGCTAAACAAGACGTTCGCCGACATGTTGGCAATGTAGGTCGATGTCGAACACAAGACGTGGGACGCCATTCTTCCATACGTGACCTTCGCATACAACACGGTGATGCAGGAGACAACGCAGATATCTCCATACAAATTGGTCTACGGAAGGAGCCCGGTGACGACGCTCGATGCCATGTTACTCTACGTCATCGACAAAGAAAACCTCGATGTGAGTGAGTACCTTCAACGCGCCGAAGAAGCCCGACAACTCGCGCGTCTCCGTATCAAGAATCAACAGACGACCGACAGCCGCCGTTACAATCTTCGACGACGCTTCGCGCAATACCAGCCAGGTGAACGTGTTTGGGTGTGGACGCCGATACGCCGACGTGGACTGAGTGAAAAGCTTCTGCGACGGAACATCAGACCGTACAGGGTGGTTCAACGTCTCGGCCCACTTGGTTACGAGGTTGTTCCCATCGACATCACGAACTCTCAACGACGCCGATCGCTACCTGAAGTCGTTCATGTCGGGCGCCTCAAGCCGTTTCATGCGCGTTAACAAACTGAAACAGTGTTTTTCTGGATTAGTATTGTATCGCAATTATAATTGTGCTTTCTTGCATTATTGTTGTACCTTCATCTTAGTTAAAGCATCGGGACGATGCCTTTTTCAGTGGGGGGCAATGCCACGTTCTATTTCTCAAGTTTTGTTATCGCCCCCAAACACTACACAATTCTCAGCGCAAACCGCGCCTGCAGTTTTCGAGAAGCTTCCGGACTTTAGTAGATCATTTCGATAGGATCACGCCTGCTCTGCGAACTGTACAGGTTATTCTGAAACCTACGCCACCGTCAGCAATAACGCTAGAACATTCGATGGCAAGAGTATAAATGCCGACGCACTTCGCCGCTTGCGAGTAGTTGATCGACGGCCGACGCTGCGTTCGCCGCTATCAGTCCAAGACTGCTACTGTAATCCGATTTTCCGTTTACCGGGCACAGGTTCGCCCAAATAAACAGTTTAATTCCAACACAAAGCCTCCTGTCGTCGGCTACGTCTTGACCCCGTGACAATATATATATTTATATATATATATATATATATATATATATATATTGTATAATGAGATCTAACAGACAGTAATGCCAAGGAATGTACAGGGGAAGTTATTAGAACCAATAGAATGTAAATAAGAAGAAAGAAGAAAGAAAAGTGGATGAAAAAATAACCAGCCGTGAGCAGGAATCGAACCTACGACCTTCTAATAACGCGTTCGATGCTCTAACCACTGAGCTATCACAGCGGCCTTTCCTCCATCCACTTTTTTGGGTTTATACGTGAATTTAGAAGTAGGAGTGACAGTCAGCGCCATCTATAAGCCAAAGAACGAGTGTGAAAACACTCTTATTCGCATGTTTGGCGTCACGTAGCACGTGAACTTATTATGAGCGGGCAGCTGATTAATTGCCTCTCTTATACAACCTGAACACTCTAAGTCTGCCAGTACGAGACCCTCGTTCAATGAAATAAGGGAAAGAAGTGTATACCTGAGGGCTCGTTTTTGCGTGTTTTAACACAATATTAATGAGATCTAACAGACAGTAATGCCAAGCAATGAACAGGGGAAGTTATTAGAACTAATGGAATGTAAATAGGAAGAAAGAAGAAAGAAAAGTGGATGAAAAAATGACCAGCCGTGAGCAGGAATCGAACCTACGACCTTCAAATAACGCGTTCGATGCTCTAACCACTGAGCTATCACAGCGACCTTCCCTCCAGCCACTTTTTTGGGTTTATATGTGAATTTAGAAGTAGGAGTGACAGTAAGCGCCATCTATAAGCCAAAGAACGAGTGTGAAAACACTCAATCGCATGTTTGGCGTCACGTAGCACGTGAACTTATTATGAGTGGTGAACTTATTATGAACTTATTATGAGCACGTGAACATATAAACCCAAAAAAGTGGATGGAAGGAAGGCCACTCTGATAGCTCAGTGGTTAGAGCATCGAACGCGTTATTCGGAGGTCGTAGGTTCGATTCCTGCTCACGGCTGGTTATTTTTCCATCCACTTTTCTTTCTTCTTTCTTCTTATTTACTTGCAAGAGTTTCAGCGCGCGAACAAAGGAAAAAGGACAGGTAGACAGAAAGAGCGCGGACTTCCAACTAAGTTTATTTGACAGAGTGGCAAGAATATATACTGCTAAAAAGGATTATAACATAGCATGAAGGTAAAAGGCACGCCTAATATGAACATCAGTAACAAAAACACGTGTGACAAGTCCTCTATTGCCTCAAAGCCAGCTCGGTAATCACGTTCAGCCTGTGAGAAAGAAATCGATGATGGGCTTACACATTTATCTCCTAGCAAGTGTATTTTTTCGGCTTCAATAATTTCTTGGGTAAGCTGGTCCCTGTGCCTTGCCAATATTGAGCACTGATCAAAGAGAGGGGTGCACCCACAATCTCGGCAATGAATGCCAGGATGCCCTTGTACCACATTGTGCACATTGTTTCGGTGTTCTCGGAGGTGGTCATTTATGCACCTGCCGGTTTGCCCGACATAGATGCACCCACACGTCAGTGGAATCAAGTAAACGACTCCCACTGCGCATGGGACGTAGCGTGTCCTGTGTGCGACAGAGCACGAGGCAGAATTTGCATGAGGTGCATTGACCCGTTTGCAAAGCCTCTGCAATTTTTCCGGGGCAGAAAAAACCACAAAAACGTTGGCGTCTCGAGCAATCTTTTTTAGCCTTTGTCATACGTCGTGCACGTAAGGCAGTACGACAGGCCGGCTCTTTCTGACACTGTTTCGCTTATCCGGTTTGTCACCTCGCTTCAAGACAGTGACCAGCTTTTCCGCCACCGAAACGAGAACATGCGCGGGGTGACCAGCTTTGGTAAGCCGCTCTACTTGTAGAGCAAAGCTGTGGTGTACCATGTGGGGGCATGACTTCTTTAAGGCATTGACAAGGCACAGGTTAGCGATGCCCCGCTTGACCAATTTAGAGTGAGCTGAGCGGAAAGGCAGAAGAGGCTTGCCGCTTCTTGGTTGATACATCCAGCAAAGATGTCGGGAGTCTAACATAAGCTTCAAATCTAGAAACTTCAAGTTGTTATCAGTGGGTGATTAATGGGTTAGAACTAGTGGTTTCAGGCACTCTCGGAAAACAGTCAACACGTCAGAGGAAATGTTCTGAAAATTTTAACTATCGCATTTCAACAACACTAAGTAATCATCAACAAAACGGCAAACTTTAAAAACTACAGAGTCGTCAAGCTTCTTTGACAAGACACGATCATGATGTGCTAAAAATATGTCACTAAGAATGGGTGTCAAACATGAACCAATACATATTCCACTTTTTTGTAAGTAGTTTTTGTCCTCCCATGATACAAAAGTGGCCTTCAAATAAAAACTGAGTAATTTTAATAAGCTGCTGTTGTGAATTCCAGTACGTGTTTGAAACGCTGATGATCCTAACCTGTCTATGGATTCCTCTACACATTTAAGTAGTTGGTAATGTGGCAAAGAGTAATACAAGTCCTTAATATCCACAGACATTGCCTGTAGTCTTGTGTCAGTTCGTCCAATAATGTCAATAATAGCGTCAGAGTTCTTGACCAAAAAGGATCGTCTATTGTTATATGTTTTAGCTTTTCCGGCAAGAAAAGTGCTACAAACTTTCCAGGTCCCCCTTTCAGTTACAATGACCCGCAATGGGCAGTCGATTTTGTGAGTTTTCGCAGAAAAGAACAGGTCAAGGCTAAGCTTTTTGCAACTATCTATCGCCTTCGAAAGCTTTTGAAACCCTAGGGCCCCGGTAAGAGTTTTTGCACGCTTCTTAAGCTTATTCAGACCAATCTCATCATTTTCGTTGAAAAGAGACTGCATTGCCTGCATAGCTTTCACCTTAAACATTGAACGAGGAAGAACCGCAAAACCACCTTCCTTTTCAGCCGGCAGAAGTGACAAGGAATGTGCCTTTAGGTACGCGACAGTGCTTCCTGTATTGACAACTTTTTTCAAAGGCTTACATCTCGAGAGCACCTGCACGCCTTGGGCAACACATCTATCACATTCAGAGTCAGGAGCACGACGGGCGACTCTCCTGACCAGAGTGAGGAGCTCGTGCGGTGTTCTTGAAGGTGCGACCGCGTACTTTGGTCCGAGGCATAGGGTGTGCTTAACATTGTCGGGAAGAAAAGCATCCCCGAGAACATGCACACAGTCCTTAGCAGCTGGAGACTTCCTTGGTGTGATGGCTTGCAGGTAACTGAGCGACTGACGCCACATGAACTCGACGTTTCGGTCTACGAGGCTTGAGAGTTTACGACACTTCTTCTGTTTAGCTGCTGTGCGTTTGTTCCCTAGAATTTGTAGTTGCAGGGCTTGACGGTACAGTCGAGCCTGCCGAAGCCATTCTGAGCGTAGAATCCTGGATACTCTTAAATCATGGCCAACCGAGGGAGTGAGGCCACCAAACAATGCCTTGACTTCAGGAAGAAGTACCTTTAGCCGGATGCAGTACGCCAATGAGCGTGCGTGGCAAGCAGCCACACTTTTTACACTGCATAAATGCTTAAAGTGCATAAATGCACTTTTTTGTTTATAAATTCACGCAAAAAATAACCTCAGACGCATCTTTCTGATGCTTGAGACAGTGAAAAGATTCGCGCATAGTCTCACTCGTTTTCTGACGATCTGTCATGATAGGGCTTCATGTGGACTGCGTGTACCCCTTCGGTAGGATGGCGGCGTCTTTAGCTCTCATGTCTAGCGGATCTTACATCGGAAGGGGCGCCGCTGATACGGTTTGAGTACTTCATAAGGACAGAAGTATTGGCAAAGAAGCTTTTCAGAGAGTCAGAGGCGGCACACTGAGATTCATATCCACTCTTTGTCTCTGGCTGATAAAGTGCGTCACTGCGTCACTTGTTTTGCCGACCAGAACCGACGCGCTGTTGGCGGCGTATACGGTATCTTGCCATTTGTCAAGCTTCCTCGGCTCTTCGCAAGAAGTCATCTAAGTCAGGTGAATATTTGCTTCCGTCCCGTAGTGGTAATAAGGCATCCAGTGGGGTGGGTACTCTTCAGCGGAATACTAGTTTGAAAGGGGCAACATGGGTTGTTTTTTGAAAGGCTGTATTACATGAGAATGTGCGAATGTTAGTTAGGGTATTATTTAATCCCACTATTTATGTTGAACTTCGAGATACATCGATAGCATATCGGTCAGAGTTCTGTTGAGGCTTTCGGTTAAGCCATTTTACTGAGTGTGATACGCCGTTGTTTTTCTGGGGTTGGTATTTGCCACGCGCATCAGGCATTGCATTAGGTCTGCCGTAAATGCGGTGCTCCGATCTGTAATAGCGACTATGGGCGCACTTTGTCTGAGCACTATGTTTTTTTACATAGAACTTGGCAAGTTCGGCAGCTGTTGCACTGTACAAAGAGTCAGTCTCAGCATAACGGATCCGATAGTCTGTGGCTACGACTATCCATTTTTTGCCTGAACGTGATGTCAGGAAAGGTCCTAGGAAGCCCATGCTGACTTGTTGGAATGAGGTGTCCGGAAAATTTACATATGGAGAAAGCCAGCTGGTTTTACGGGTGGAGTTTTGGGCCGTTGACATTGACAAGTTTTCACGTAGCCCTGCATTGATGCGAGCAACTTCGGCCAACTTCGGCGAACTTCAGGTGAATCCTGGCGAATGTTCGGCTCACACCCATGTGCACAGATGTTGGCTCGTCGTGGCATACATGAACAATTTTCTCTCGCATGGCTGTAGGAACGACTAGTAAAAAATTTCGCCATTAGGTTCGAAGTTCCTTCCTTAAAGGACACTTCCTCGAAAGCAGAACGTGAAGAGCCCTCTGAAGAATATGCGAGGGGCTTGAGCGTCGAGACCCTGCAGGTGCTGTATAAGCGCCAGCAAACCCGGATTATCTAGTTGTTGTTGAGTGATTTCGGTTGTGTCGACAATGCCTAGAAACGGGATGTCTTCCTTTTCAGATACACTTGGATCGACGGAGGAGCGTGACAGGCAGTCGGCATCCTTGTGTTTCCTTCCAGATTTGTATACCATAGTATTATCATACTCCTGCAGCTTAAGGCTCCATCCCGCTAGCTGACTGTCACAAACGAGGGCTGAGAAGGGGCGCGCCGCCAAATTCTGGCGGCAGTGACGGTGCTGGGCGCCCCAGGGTTGGTGCTAGAGAAGAAAAAACAGGCTTCTAAAGACTTCCCGGGTGCGCTGTCTCTCCCCCTCGGAAGCGTAATTTTGCTGACCAACTTCGTCACATCGGCCGCCGAGCAAACCCTGGAAGGATCTCGAAGGAAAGGGGCGTGATGATACAGAGTTGCGTCACGTGTCGCACACGGCTCTCGAAACAGCTTCCTCTTTCCCCAGCCTTGGCTGTGCATCGCGCCGACGAAACGATTAGAATTTTCTGGAATCTAGCACGAAAGGTATATAAGGAAGCAGCGAAGAGTGGTGATCAGGAGAAGAAGAATGTCGGCGGGAGTGTGCGTAGGGCGTTTCCGCTGTCTCGGCGAAGGTTTTGTTCTCAGTTACAAAGCAGGAGAAGACAGTTTGCGCCAGGTGCGTAGGTAGGAGATGAAGGAAGTTTCGCGCAAGTGTGCATAGGGTCGTGTCGGCGAAGTCTTTTGTCGTCAGTGAAGAAACAGGTGATCGAGATGATTTACGCCTGAAGGGTGAAGGCTGGTTCTACCAGCAGAAAAATAGTGTGATACTACCGCAAGAGAGCGAAGACGCGTCTTGCAATCGCAACGCGTGGGAAGCCGACGTGTTACCGACGAAGAAGTTTGGTGCTTGGAGAGCGGCCAATTGAAGACGCGTGGTTTCCCGGAAGAGAAACTTCGGGGGTAGCGGATTGACAACAGCGCTGAAAGTTGAGTGAGTCTTTCCTAGAAAAGAAACATTCACAATTTTTTACAAGGACTTCGGATTGAATAAGTTTTTGAACTCTTTAGTCTTTGTGTCTTGGTCGTTTGATGAATGTGCTTGCATTGTAGCGCGTATTGTTGTTTGTGTCCGTTGTTTCCAGTGTATCTAATTGTAGTCTCTAGTGCGGTGTTTGATTGGTGACATTTCATTTGAACTATTGCCGAGTGCGCATGATTGTGTATCGTTTGATCTGCCATGCTTGACAACATAATTTTGTTTTTTTATCAACTCTCGGCTCTGACTTGTTCTTTGGACCACAACCAGCGTTCGCTGGCGTGCCAAATAGGGCCACTTAATAAATGTCCGTGCTTCAGTGGTGTGGTTCTGAGGGGAGGCGATACTTAGGCCCTTGTAATAAGCCCGGCGATTGCCTCCCTAATTAACGGGATCTGTGAAAAATAATGTGGCGTTTATGACTACAAACTTTTTGTTGCACAGTGCGTCCAAAGTAGGGAGAAAGAGCCTCGAGTCATTGATAGAGCTATGGAAGCAATTTTTGTGTTTTGCTCAGTGTTCTCGTTAACGAGTGTGCAGAGAGTGTTTAGATATTCGGAGTTGGCAGGTGTCTTGTGCACGCGGCTAGAATTTCATTTGAGAGGCACCATGGATCTGGAGAAGTTAGTAGCTCTTGGTGATAAGATGGGTCTTTCTGGCACCGAACTACAAAAGTGGGTGAGTCGGAAGGAGAAAGACGTGGTGGAGAGAGAAAGGTAGGCAGCTGAGAGGGTCAAGGAAGGAAAAGCAGCTGCGTTGGAGAGAGAGAGCGGTTGGCAGCTGAGAGGGCCAAGGAAGAAGAAGAAGCTGAGTTGGAGAGAGAAAGACTGGCAGCTGAGAAGGTCAAGGAAGAAAAAGCAGCTGAGTTGAGGAGAGAGAAGTTGGAAGCCGAGAGGTTGAAAGAAGAAAGAGAGTAGCAATTAAATTTGGTGCTGGAGAGAGAAAGAGTGGCAGCTGAGAGGACGAAAGAAGAGAGGCAAAGGAAGTACAGCTGAGAGAGGAGAGGCGAAGATGGCCGAAAGGGAATGACAGCGGCAGCACGAGATGAAACTCGAGTGGCTCTATTTGCAACAGCGAAACGAAACTCCCGTCCAGGCTAGAGTGGAAAGCAGCGAATGGGAAGATCATTGCTTTCGATTGAAACCAAGCAAGCTGCTCATAGCGTTTGATGAAAGGAAGGACGACGTTAACGCGTACCTGCACAGATTTTACACGATTGTGAGGAGCCAGGCAGGATTGGCCGGCACATCAATGGGCGAACGCATTGAGTACTTGCTTTAATGGCGAAGTGCTCAGTGTGTACAGTAGGCTGTCACCGACCGATGCAGCCAACTATGCAAAGCTAAAATCTGCTTTACTGAAACGATTTATATTTACTGTCGAGTGTTTCTGGGACACATTTCGGACAGGAAACCAGCTGATGGTGAGAGGGTTACGCAGTGGGCCGCCCGACTTAGCCATTATTTTGGCAGATGACTCGAACTTTCAGAGAGAGCACATGAGTACGATGAGCTCAGAGAGCTTCTTATTAGAAAGAAATATCTTACCAGTTGCCACCCAAGCCTGTCACTGTACTTGAAAGAGAGGAGACCTAAGTCACCTAAAGACATGCTTGACTTGGCTGATCAATATTTGGAAGCGCAAGGTGGCACAAGTTTGGCCAAGGTCAAGAAGGAGTATCTCGAAGGGTTTAAGAAATTGGCGCCCGAAGAAAAGAAGCGTGCACCCGAGAGTGTTCCGCGATGTTTTCTGTGTAACCGAGTGGGTCATCGCGCTAACAGCTGTCGAACTAACTTTACGAGCCCTACGATTGTAAAATGTTTCAAATGTGGTCAGACTGGGCACAAACCAGACGCATGTCGTAACGGAGTGAGTGAAACCCACTAGGTAGGACGATAGTTATAGCGCGAGAACAAAACGATGACACAGAGACAAGAAGGACACGAAAGACGCGAAAAGCACGAGCGCTAACTTCCAACTGAGTTTTTAGCGCAGAGCACGAAAATATCAAGAGGAGACAGTAACCATGTGATAAAAACCACATGGTACAAGGAGCATGCCATTCCAACTAGCCCAAGCTGCCACACCACCAGGTAGCCTGTGTGTAGGTAGCACCAAAAACCGATGATGCTGACGTCACCGACGGATTGGTAGAGTTAAAAAATGGGGAGAAACTTGCTATTGTGGGTGCTGCTACGACAAATCGGTCAACCGGTGTTACGAAGGGTATGCGAACGCTGCCTGGAAAAGTTGCGGGCAAGAAGGTTACAGTTTAAGACACACCGGTCGCTCCACTGTTATTGTGCGCAGAAACTTGGAGCGGGAAATCGAAATAACAGGCAAAACTAAACCGGTTTGTTTTATTGACAGTACGGTTCGGATACTTCCTGAGGCGGAGATCAAGGTCGAAAACCCGTGCTTCAGTGGAAGGGTTACTGCCCTGTGCATGCAGACCCGACTATACGACCTCATCATCAGAAGCATCAACAGACGTGAGGGCTGAACGATCCCTATCGTTTGGGGGAACACCCAAAGATGGAGCTCGAGAGAGAGAGAGAGCTTTTCATTGAAAAGCAGAGAATTTAGCCGGCGTGTGTGTGTCGCTGACTTGCTACTCTGTGTGGGAAAGGGGATTAGGAACTGAAGGGCAGAAGAGAGAGATGGAAAATGGTAAAAAATAAAATGGAAAGAAAAAAAGTAAACATACAGGCATTTTTCTGTCTTTTGGGCGGGGACGTGTGCTGAAAGCATGACTTCAGTTTTCAAGGCGCCCCTACAGTTTGTCTAGCTGACCGATATTGTCTAAATATGCGAATAAAAGTTTCATCGCTTGCCTCTGTTGCGTGAATCTGAATGCCATGTTCATGAAGTGCATGCTCATCGGCATACGCTCGGCACTCAAGCAATGTGTTTTACAGTTTCTATGGAGCCACAGGTATTGCAGTATGGACTGTCTACCTGACCGAAGCGTTACCGTAAATCGTTTTCATAAGCACTGTTGAGCAGGACATGGTCGTAGAGAGTTTACAGGTGACGAGGAATTCGGGATGGGACTCTAGTCCTTAGATGTGGGTCGATAGAGTAGAGAAAAGCATAATGTTGTGTCGGGAGGTTCCATAGCCTCTTCTTTTCTTCAAAAGCAAACCTTTCCGCCAGCTAAGAAGCATCTGATTTAGAGAAATATGTTTGCCTGTAATTTTGCTTTTGAAGTCCCTTGCGGGCCGCTTCATCTCCTTGTTCATAGGCCAGTATACCGTAATAAGCCAGTATCCGTTGAAGTGTGATTACGTCACCCGCGATAATAGCCAAGTGGTGTAAGTATGCTATATCTAACGATCAGAACACCGACATCGACAGCCAAAACCAAGCGGATGGAGCCTGCAAACCATGCTCACTCTGCGGCAGAAGAAAGCTCTTGCGAAAGAAAAGAAGGCCAAGTGCATGGATTTTTCGATGACCTCGTACCACCAACAAATATCCACTGCTGAAGCAGCCGGAAAATCTAAATGCAGGCCTGCCTAGAGGCGGCAACCGCCTTGCCCAAAGATGACTTCAAGATGGTGGTGCAACCACACCAAGGGCTACCGGTCAAGAAACTGAATATTGGACTTCTGGCAGAAGCCGTGATAGCACCTTGCAGCGTACAGATATCTGGTGAAAAAGTTTCGCTCAGATTCAAGCGAGGTTCCAACATATTCATTGTTCCGACACCACATTAAACAGTGCCGGACAACGTGAGGCGTATTACCACCCCAAAGATCAACGGCCGGCCACAGTCAGTCAGTGTCTAGGTAGCGACAAGCGAAGGGCGTCACTCACGGCTTAGACCCCAACATGAAGCCTGAAGCGCTAAAAGCCAATCTCCACATAAGCACAGAGGGCGTGAAAATTTTGCGAGCACGCATGTTTAAAAAAAGACGGCCGTTGTAACATTTTTCGGAGGGATTACACCTCTGTACGTCTATTACAGCAGCGGAGAACTTGCTTGCTACTCTTACAGGGTTACCACTCTTGTGTGCAAAATTTGCCATCAGGTTGGTCACCGTTCGGACGTCTGCCTCCAGCCGGACACTCAAGTGTGTCACGTTTTTGGACAACGGAACCCCGAAGCCGGACATAAGTGCTCTCCGAAGTGAGAAGCTTGGGGCGAGAGTCATTTTACAGGTGACTGAAGTTGCAAGAAACGACTCAAATCACTGCAGAAAAGAACCTCAGAGGCTAGTGTGGACCAGCCAACTCTGAACGACATCTCACCGAAGCCACCTTAACATTCCCGCTGGTTAAGTTCTGATGATGAACAATCTGCCCTACACCACAGGCCAGAATTGCCAGAGACTCGGCCAAGGTTCAGCTCTAGATACAGATCTCGATCGAGTTTCCGTACCCGGAAGGATTCTACTCAAAAGACCTCAACTTATTTCCACTCGCACAAGCCACCGAAATCCGGGGCTCCCGGCTCGGCGATGAAGCAAGCGCCCGAACATGGTGAGGTGAGCAATGCACGAGTTGCTTCTTCCGCTGCTCCTATAACGGCTAATCCGGAATATCAAAAATTTATTAGTGAGAACAAACTCCTTCATGACAGCTTCGCAAAAATAAAACAAGAGTTGGCATCCCTCAAAGCTTACCGCGGTATGAAATCAAGCCGAAAACACTTTCTAAAGCAACCGGCACGTCTGATCAGGTTACGATGGAGTCAAATTCTGTGGAACGTGCATTACAACAAGTAATGCAGCAACTGCAAAGCATGCAAAGCTTTCACCAGCAAATATTTCCCAAATTTCAGAGCCTATAAAGTTATGTCGATGAATCTATCGCCAGGATAAGAGCCACTGTTCTTAAACGGCCTAAATGCAGCCCGCGTGCTCCGTCTATCCGTCATCCGAAACAACTCCCAACCTGGGAGAATGATAGCACTATCCATTACGAGTAAAACACGAGAGCACACCGAATATCTCGAAATTCGGCAATGAAACTGCCACACGTTCCGCATATGGCGGCAACTGAACAACAATTTCTTAATACGGCACCAATCAAACCTGATGTCGTTTGTCTACAAGAGGTTGGTAGTAAGCCAGTCAAATTGAGTGCCTACTACACGATATCAAATCAAGACTACGTTAAAGTCACCACGTTGGTTCTTCAGGAAACAGTGACTAGTATAGACTATCTGGTAGCGAGCAGCATTAACCACCAAATCATAAGTATACTACCGCACAAGCGTAGCAAAGCCAAAAGTATAATCACCAACGTTTATAGCTGCCCTAAAAAAAGACGGTCGATCTTGACGCACTCATTCGATATGCCACGAGTAATACCAGCATCCAGGATCGACTACTGCCTCTTGGGGACTTCAATGCCCCTCACAATACCGGGGGATACCGAACAGATACCCCGAAAGGCCGGAACCTCGAGCGAGTTGTTGATGCGCATAGGCTCCAACTTCTCGTAGCCCCACAACGCCCGACACGATTGGGTAACAGCGTCAGCACAGACACATTTCCCGATGTGGTATTCATAAATGATGTTGACGAGATGTTCTGGAGCAACCTAGAAGAGAATCTAAGCAGTGACCAATATATCTTGAGCGTGCCGATAGCCTTCCCCGAAATTCGGCAATATGATGGCCGTGTTGCGTTACCAAATTGCGTAACTTATCGTAAAACCTCACTGCCGGAAATTTTGACAGATAGCGCTTAAGATTGGGCAGCGCACATACTAGAGGCTCACAAAGCAACTTCGAAGTCGGTTGCGCTCACAGCTGAAGCACCGGTAGTCGATAGGCACCTGATAAATATGTGGGAATCCAGGAGACGGTTGACCAAGTGATGAAAACATCGGCCACTCATTGGAAAATTGCACCATGGAATCGCTGAGATATCTGAGCACGCAAACGCTTACGCACAGCAGTTGGAGATGGTGAGCTGGGTGAATTTTTGTGACTCTTTCCGAAGAACGTTATACACCTCCAGGAACAGGGCAAAATTGCCTAGCATAACGGAATCTGGTAAAACCAAAACGGTAGCAAACCGACCTCTTAAGAAACTCGCCGGAGAATTTCTAGGAACAGATGACGCCCTCTTCACTAAGCTCCGAGACAAGTATATAGGCGCGGTCACCACTCACCTGTGCACTTTAGCATACCAAGACCAGGAAAGCGCAGTGCTCGACGCACCGATACCCAAGGCACAACTATTCACGGCCGCGCAAGCAGAAAAGCGCAATAAGGTCCCTGGACCTGATCAGCTAACAAACGCGATGATTCAGAATCTAAGCGACGAACACCTGGAACAGCTTACTAGGCCTTTTATTGAACAGGTATGGGAGAAGGGCGTGGTTCTACAACATTGAAGGGAAGCCAAAATTATTCTTATTCCGAAGCCAGAAAAACACCCGACCTTCAAAATCCAAGACCAATATCATTAACATCCTGTCTTAGAAATTATTCGAAAAGGTGATTCTCACATGTCTCACTACTTACATTGAAGATTGGAACCTTTTTGCAACTAGCATGTCTGGATTTCGCCAACATTTGTCAACGCAGGACGTCATAATTCTACTTCGGGAAAAGGTACTCTGCAATACCACGGTTGGTGCAGAACATCTCGTCGTAACTCTTTATTTGAAAAGCGCATTTGACACTACGTTCTATGAGCCCATCTTCTCTGAGCTAAATGACATTGGTTGTGGGCAATAGATATATGACTACGTTCGCTCTTTGCTAACCTCTCGCACTGCAACAATAGGTCTAGGCAATACACGCTCACATCAGTTTTCTATGCCCAATAAAGCCACACCTCAAGGGGTGATACTATCCCCTCTTCTCTTCAACATCGGCATGAGACAGTTAGCAAGAAGTCTAGACGGCTTTCAGGGTTGGGGTACGCGTTTTAAGGGGAATATATTACCCAATGGGACAACAGTGGCTTCTAATTCAAAAAGAGCAAATCCTACAAGACGCAGTCACCGTTGTTGAAGACTTCGCTTATCACAGCGGAACAAGCTGTGCTTCCGATAAATGTGAATTTATTAGAATGCGAGGCAGAGGCCGCTACTTATACAAGCCGGTCAACCTCTTTCTAAGAGGCCACAAGATAAAAGAGGTACAAATGTGTGAGTCCTCGGACTGTGGCTACAAAGAAACAAGCGAGTGGGCGACACAATCAAAACCACAAAGGTGAAGCGGATTTGTCGTATGATTTATAGAGTCACCTATCACCTAAAAGGTTTCAAGAAAGCTGAGACGTTCCGGCTGGTTCAGGCTTTTGTCCTCCGTCGGTTAGCATATAGTATTCCTTTCCAGGAAATCAATAAAACCAATTTAAAGGCCCTAGATGCGTTGATATGAACGTCGTACAAGGCGGCTCTTGGCCTACCACTTGGAACGTCCACAAAACGTCACGAAACCCTCGGTACACACAATTATAAAGGGGAATTACAGGCAGCGGTGCTCCTTTCTTAAAGTACTGGAACAAAATTTCTACGCCGTGTAGGTTACCCAGCTGGTCCTCAATACGCCGGAGAGGAACTGCAGTCTGTGGCTAAACAGATACGTGAAAATATTTCAGTATCCCTTCTTCCAAAAACATGAGCCCCCAATATTACAAACGTCGTAGGAATGCGCGAGCCCGCAAGTTACAGCGACAATTCGGGAACAATCTGGACGCGGTGTACACAGATGTCGCCCTATGCGGCACGAACAAGTCCGCGCTCGCAGTCGTAGGAGCGGCCCCAAGTCAAAGCTTTCTGACTTGCGCCAAGGTACGAGCCACGTCCGTGAATAACGCTGAGGCTTCAGCTATCGCACTTGCTGTTAAAGCTTAAGATATTCTTGAACGATTCCTTATTCTCTCCCATTCCGTCGTCGCATGTAGACTCTTTCTTACGGGAAGACCACAACACAAGACCATTAGCCTATTAGGACCAGACCTAACGCAAGACCTTGCTATCATCTGGCGCCCGGGTCACGCAGGACTCGATGGCAATGACAGAGCAGACGGCGCCGCTCGTGCTTTAACCAAGCGAATGGCCTACCACTCCGACGACAGCCCTTTTCTACCGCGAGATATTCTTAAAAACAAACATCTTGAGCGACGAAGGTACAGCGTACCACACACAGCTTTAACCGTTCGGTACTCTTATGCCTGGCGCCGTATGCAAACAAACATATATAAAAATCTTTCGTTGAAGCATGCGATGTACAGCGATAGTTGTCCGTGGTGTGGAGGCAGGCCCACTTTCGCCCACATAACGAGGAATTGTCAGAACAGGCCAATCAAATTTAATTCGTCGCAAATTGCTGGCAAAACTTGCGCAAGGGAGCAGTGGGTGACTTTGCTCGCCAGCGAGGATCTAGGGGTGCAACTAGTGCTCCTCAAGCAGGCGCAGTGCACCGCTAAAGCCAATGGAGCCCTGAAATAGCGGGCCCACCCACATGCTCCGCTTATCATTTTGTCCTTGTTTCTTTCTCAAATAAACGTGTGGATATATATATATATATATATATATATATATATATATATTAAAATAAAGGTGTTGTACGTCGAGAAAGGTTCAGACGTAGCTTGGCAAAATGTCCTTTATCAGGCAGGTCTGGCTAATGGCGAGCGGCGTGCGCGAGCTACTACTGCAGCCACCGATCATCATCGTCTTCTTTGTTGCCAGCAGAGCGTCCGTTACTCAGATTCATTAATTCATTACAATTACTCCCCGCGAAATAAGGAGCCATCCTGGCGACCCATGGACAAGTAAACACGGGAGGGTCGTAGCAGGGCTTAAGTCTCGAGACGTGGACAATTTCCTGGCCACGACGACGTTGGTCAGAAGATGGTTCCAGTGGCTCGATGAGGTAATTCACCGGTGACGTTTTTTGTAGCACACGATATGGGCCGTGATACTTGGGGACCAACTTGGTAGAAAGACCAGGTGTAGCAGAGGGAACATGCAGCCAGACGAGTGAACCTGGATCGTAGGAAGTGGTGTTATTAGATGCGTTATGGTGGTGCTTTTGGCGTCCTTGGTCTTGGGTTGTGAATGCTCTTGCCAGTTGGCGGCATTCCTCAGCGTATGTAGCGGCTTGAGACAAAGTCGTGAACTCTGAGGAGTCAGGTTTGTACGAAAGAATGGTGTCCATAGTGCAAGAAGGTTCGCGTCCGTAAAGGAGGAAAAAAGGAGAGATCCCAGTAGTGATTTGAATGGCGGTATTATAAGCGAACGTGATAAACGGGAGCACTCGGTCCCTATTGGAGTGGTCTGACGAGATATACATAGACAGCATGTCACCAAGGGTGCGGTTGAAGCGCTCTGTCATTTCATTGGTCTGGGGATGATAGGCGCTTGTAGTGCGGTGAACGACGTGGCACTCACGCAGCAATGCTGTGATGACGTCTGACAAAAATACGCGACCACGATCGCTCAGTAACTCCCGAGGTGCTAAATGACGTAATATGATGTTGTGAAGAACGAAAGTCGCAACGTCTTTTGCTGTAGACGAGGGAAGGGATGAAGTTTCGGCATACCGCGTGAGATGGTCGACGGCAACTATGATCCAGCGGTTACCGTCAGCAGTGTTGGGAAGGGGACCATAGATATCGATGCCGACACGGTCGAATGGTCGGGATGGGCATGGTAAGGGTAGCAAGGTACCGCTGGCGTGACAAGGGGGAGTTTTTCGTCTCTGGCACGTCGAGCAGGCCTGAACGTATTGTCGTATAAAATAGTACTTGCCACGCCAGTAATATCGGAGACGTATGCGAGAATAAGTCTTCAGGAAACCTGCGTGGCCACATTGGGGGTCGTCATGAAACGTGGAACAAATTTCGGATCGCAGATGACGTGGAATCACGAGTAGCCACTGACGTCCACCGGGTGCGTAGTTGCGTCGGTACAGCACGTCGTCGCGAGTGGCGAAGTGCTCCACTTGCCGACGCAAAGTGCGAGAAGGGGGGGAAGCCGTCCGCCCAGCCAGGATGTCTAGAATCGAAGCAACCCAAGGGTCCTTGCGTTGCTCAGATGGCATGTCGGCGATGGTGACGGCAGTGGCATCACAGGTTATACTTTTGCAGCAATCCGCGTCAGGGGGTAGAGGCGAACGGAATAGGGCGTCTGCGTCCGAATTTTTCCGGCCGGAGCGATCGACCACGCAAATATTATATTCTTGGAGGCGTAATGCCCATCGGGCGAGGCGACCGCTTGGATCCTTCAATGACGACAACCAGCAGAGGGCGTGGTGGTCAGTCACGACGTCAAAAGGGCGCCCGTACACGTAAGGTCGAAATTTTTCTATCGCCCAAATAATGGCGAGGCATTCCTTTTCAGTGACAGAATAGTTGCTTTCGGCTTTGCTAAGAGTTCGGCTTGCGTAGGCAACCACGTACTCTTGGAAGCCGTCTTTCTTCTGTGCAAGAATAGCGCCTAGCCCGACACCAATAGCGTCGGTGTGGATCTCTGTGGGTGCCGATGGGTCGTAGTGTCGCAGAATAGGCGGCGACGTGAGGAGGCGGCGCAGTTCATTGAAAGAATTGCCACAGGTGGCAGACCCGGCAGAAAAGTCTCGAGAGCCGGCGAGGAGCTTGGTCAAAGGAGCGATGATCGTCGCGAAATTGCGGACGAAGCGCCGGAAGTAAGAGCAAAGGCCTATGAAGCTTCGGAGCTCTTTCATGGTGGTCGGTTTGGGAAACGCTGAAATGGCTGTAAGTTTGGCAGGGTCAGGAAAAATGCCGTCTTTTGAAACAACGTGGCCAAGGATCGTAAGCTTTCGAGCGGCGAAATTGCACTTCTTCAGATTCAGTTGTAGCCCCACGGCAGAAATACACGTGGGGACTTTCTAGAGGCGGGTTAAATGGGTTGCAAAATCAGTTGAAAAGACGACAATATCATCTAAATAACAAAGGCAAACGTTCCATTTGAGGCCTCGAAGGATAGAGTCCATCATCCGCTCGAAAGTAGCTGGCGCGTTGCAGAGGCCGAAGGGCATCACTGTGAATTCGTAAAGCCCGTCGGGCGTGATGAAAGCAGTTTTTTCACGATCGGCCTCTGCCATGGGTACCTGCCAGTATCGAGAGCGGAGATCTAAAGAAGAGAAAAATTCGGCTCCCTGTAGGCAGTCCAAGGCATCGTAAATGCGTGGCAGCGGATAGACATCCTTGCGCGTGATTCGGTTGAGACGCCGGTAGTCCACGCAAAACCTGATTGATCCGTCCTTCTTCTTCACCAACACAACTGGAGAGGCCCAGGGACTGCTTGACGGTTCGATTATGCCACGTGTCAGCATGACGTCAACCTGTTAATTGATGGCATGGCGTTCTTTAGTTGACACACGGTATGGACGCTGCCATAATGGCGTCTCTTGACCGGTATCTATACGGTGTACAACAGATGACGCTCGACCTAAGGAAGGCTGATTGTGGTCAAACGAGGCTCGAAAACGCTGTAGGAGCTTGATCAGCTGTTTCTGCTGCCCAGGCGTGAGGTTACAATCGATGAACTTGCGGAATACATCCATAGGTTCATTAGCGTCAGTTGCGGGTGTAATGGCACAAGTCGGTAGAAATGGCTTGTCTGGATAGATTGGGTCTTCGAAAATACAATTGAAGGTCTCGAGGCTTCCCAGACACTCACCGCGTAGCAGAATGTACGGGCAAGCAGAAACGTTGCACGCATAAAGTACCGCCGAACCATTGGAAAAGTTGATGACGGCAAACGGGAGGACGATGGTTCGGTGTTGCACACTAGCTATAGTTGGTTGGAACAGGAGCGTCGAGTTAGTGGCAGCAGGGGAAAACACAGGCACTAGGACGGCGGACAACGGCGCGATGCGGACGTCAGCTGCGTCAAACACTTTCGAGGGACGATGGAGGTCGATATCAAGGCACGGATTTGTCAACGTGAGTTCAGCACGAGCGCAGTCGACGAGGGCCTGATGGGTAGAAAGGAAATCCCATCCTAGTAACACGTCGTAAGATGAACGTGGGAGAACAACAAAGTTGACTGCGTACCAAACATCTTCAATAAGAACGCGTGCTGTGCACTGAGCTGTCGGCGCGATGAAATGGGAGGTGGCTGTACGCAGAGCAAGATTCGTAAGCGGCGTTGTAACTTTTCTCAAATCACGACACAGTTTTTCACTAATTACAGAAACGACGGCGCCTGTGTCGACAAGTGCACGTACAGCAACACCTTCTACTAGCACGTCAATTTCGTTGGACGGACAAAGAGGAGGTCTTAGAAAGTTCAACGATGACGCAGTTCTTGCCTCCGGAACTGCGGCCGTCAGTTTTCCTCTCGAGCGGGGCTCGTGCGCCGAAGCATCGGGGAGACAGATCGCCGACGGGGTGGTAATGACCGGCGAGAATCGACGGGGCGTCGTGGGGACAATGAGTCGGTGATAGGAGAAGATGGTCGCTGGGGATTCTGGGCAGCCTGGTAATTTGCAGAATTCCCATGGTCCGGAGGCTGGAAGTTGCGACGGCGACAGTAGCGTGCTATATGTCCCACGAAACCGCATGCGAAACAGATGGGTCGATTATACAAGGTGCGCCATGGGTTAACGACAGAATGTGCAGGGGGCGAAACGGGATGGGGTGCCGTGTATGTAGGCAGCGTCGTAGGGTAGGAGGACCCGGTGCCCCGGTATACGCCAGAGACAGGTGGTGCTGGGGGTCTAGCAACGACGGCAGCGTAGGTCAGCGGCGTAGGGACAGGTGGTGATGGAGGCAGTGCTTCCGTGACCTGTGTCTCAATGACCTGGCGTAGACGTGGGTCTAACGAGGTCACTGGCGCGGATGCTTCGGCCACAAGAGAAAGCTGACGCGCAACTTCCTCACGAATGAATTGTTGGATTTGGGGGAGTAAGACGGTGTGATCAGCAGCGACGTCGTGTACGAGGGCGGAAACTTCAGGCGTATCTTCTGCGGCCCTGCGCGTCGAGACACGCTGCTTACGCAACTCGTCGTACTCCTGACAGAGGTGGACAACGTCTGTGACAGTCTGTGTGTTCCTAGCGACGAGCATCTGGAAGGTATCGTTGTCAACTCCTTTGATGATGTGCTTAATTTTGTCATTAATTCATTACAATATATGTATATATATATATATATATATATATATATAGTGTAATAAATCTGAATAATGGTCGCTCTGCCGGTAATGAAGAAGGCGATGATGATCGGTGGCTGTAGTAGTAGCTCGCGCACGCCGCTTGCCATCAGCCAGACCTGCCTGATAAAGCAGATTTTTCCTAGCTGCGTCTGAACCTTTCTCGACGTACAACACCTCTTTTTTAGGTGGTGAAGGAGCCGGGGTTCCCGTCAACCTGGAACTTCGCAATCGGACGCTACCCTCACCGTTCACCATGACTGTTCCTGGCCCTTCTCAAGCTGCCTTACCAACGACAGTCTACTCTACTGGCGTGCCTCGGCAACGCGACCCACCAATTTTTTGCGACAACGACGAACGAGACGTCGAGGACTGGCTCGTTGAGTACGAAATCGTATTGCTTCCAACCAGTGGAACGCCCACGACCAGCTCAAAAACGTGCGCTTTTACTTCGCTGATGTGGCCAGCCTCTGGTTCAAGAACCACCAAGGCGAAATTACCAACTGGTCCGCCTTCAAGACCACCATCTCCGCGGTCTTCGGCCGTCCCGCCGTGCGCCGGCTTCGCGCGGAACAGCGTCTCCGTAGTCGAGTCCAGCGCAGGGACGAGACCTTTACGAGTTACATTGAAGATGTCTTGTCTCTTTGCAAGCGCGTCGATGAATCTCTAACCGAACGCGACAAAATCAAGCACATCATCAAAGGAGTTGACGACGACACCTTCCAGATGCTCGTCGCTAGGAATCCACAAACCGTCACCGATGTTGTCCACCTCTGTCAGGAGTATGACGAGTTGCGTAAGCAGCATGTCTCGACGCGCAGGGCCGCAGAAGATACGGCTGAAGTTTCCGCCCTCGTACACGACGTCGCTGCTGATCACACCGTCTTACTCCCCCAAACCAAACAATTCATTCGTGAGGAAGTTGCGCGTCAGCTTTCTCTTGTGGCCGAAGCATCCGCGCCAGTGACCTCGTTAGACCCACGTCTACGCCAGGTCATTGAGACACAGGTCACGGAAGCACTGCCTCCATCGCCACCTGTCCCTACGCCGCTGACCTACGCTGCCATCGTTGCTAGACCCCCAGCCCCACCTGTCTCTGGCGTATACCGGGACACCGGGTCCTCCTACCCTACGACGCTGCCTACATACACGGCACCCCATCCCGTTTCGCCCCCTGCACCTTCTGTCGTTAACCCATGGCGCACCTTGGATAATCGACCCATCTGTTTCGCATGCGGTTTCGTGGGACATATAGCACGCTACTGTCGCCGTCGCATCTTCCAGCCTCCAGACCATGGGAATTGTGCAAATTACCAGGCTCCCCAGAATCCCCAGTGACCATCTTCTTTTATTACCAGCTCATTGTCCCCACGACTCCCTGTCGATTCTCGCCGGTCATCAGCACCCCGTCGCCGAACTGTCTTCCCGATGCTTCGGCGCACGAGCCCTGCTCGAGAGGAAAACTGACAGCCGCCGTTCCGGAGGCAAGAACTGCGTCGTCGTGGAACTTTCGAAGGCCTCCTCATTGTCCGCCCAACGAAATTGATGTGCTGGTAGAAGGTGTTGCTGTACGTGCACTTGTCGACACAGGTGCCGTCGTTTCTGTATTTAGTGAAAAACTGTGTCACGATTTGAGAAAAGTTACAACGCCGCTTACTAATCTTGCTCTGGGTACAGCCACCTCCCATTTCATCGCGCCGACGGCTCAGTGCACAGCACGCGTTCTGATTCAAGATGTTTGGTACGCCGTCAACTTTGTTGCTCTCCCGCGTTCATCTTATGACGTCATACTAGAATGGGATTTCGTTTCTACCCATCAGGCTCTCGTCGACAGCGCTCGTGCTGAACTCACGCTGACGAATCCGTGCTTTGATATCGACCACCACAGTCCCTCGAAAGTGTTTGCCGCAGCTGACGTCCGCATCACGCCATTGTCCGCCATCCTAGTGCCTGTGTTTTCCCCTGCTGCCACTAACTCGACGCTCCTGTTTCAACCAACTATAGCTAGTGTGCACCTCCGAACCATCGTCCTCCCGTTTGCCGTAATAACTTTTTCAAAGGTTCGGCGGTACTTTATGCGTGCAACGTTTCTGCTTGTCCGTACATCTTGCTACGCGGCGAGTGTCTGGGAAGCCTCGAGATTTTAAATTGTTTATTTTCGAAGACCCGATCTATCCAGACAAGCCATTTTTACCGACTTGTGCCAATACACCCGCAACTGACGCTAATGAACCTGTAGATGTATTCTTCAAGTCCATTGGTTGCAACCTCACGCCTGGGCAGCAGAAACAGCTGATCAAGCTCCTCCAGCGTTTTTGATCCTCGTTTGACCACAATCAGCCTTCCTTAGGTCGAGCGTCATCTGTTGTTCACCGCATAGATGCCGGTCAAGAGACGCCTTTACGGCAGCGTCCATATCGTGTGTCCACTACCGAACGCCGTGCCATCATTGAACAGGTTGACGACATGCTGACACGTGGCATACCCGAACCGTCAAGCAGTCCCTGGGTCTCTCCAGTTGTGTTGTTGAAGAAGAAGGGCGGATACACCAGGTTTTGCGTGGACTACCGACGTCTCAACCGAATAACGCGCAAGGATGTCTATCCGCTGCCACGCATTGACGATACCTTGGACTGCCAACAGGGAGCCGAATTTTTCTCTTCTTTAGATCTGCGCTCTGGATACTGGCAGGTACTCATGGCAGAAGCCGATAGCAAAAAAACAGCTTTCATCACTCCCGACGGGCTTTATGAATTCACAGTCATGCCCTTCGGCCTCTGCAACGCGCAAGCTACTTTCGAGTGAATGATGGACTCTATCCTTCGAGGCCTCAAATGGAACGTTTGCCTTTGTTATTTAGATGACATTGTCGTCTTTTCAACAGATTTCGTAACACATTTAACCCGCCTCGAGAAAGTCCTCGCTTGTATTTATGCCGCGGGGCTGAAACTGAATCTGAAGAATTGCCATTTCGCCGCTCGAAAGCTTACGTTCCTTGGCCACGTGGTTTCAAATGACGGCATTCTTCCTGACCCTGCCAAACTTATAGCCGTTTTAGCATTTCCCAAACCGACCACCATGAAAGAGCTCCGAAGCTTCATAGGCCTTTTCTCTTACTTCCGGCGCTTCGTCCGCAATTTCGCGACGATCATCGCTCCTTTGACGAAGCTCCTCGCCGGCTCTCGAGACTTTTCTGCCGGGTCTGCTACCTGTGGCAATTCTTTCAATGAACTGCGCCACCTCCTCAGCTCGCCGCCTATTCTGCGACACTACGACCCATCGGCATCCCCAGAGATCCACACCGACGCTAGTGGAGTCGGGTTAGGCGCTATTCTCGCAAAGCAGAAAGACGGCTTCCAAGAGTACGTGGTTACCTACGAAAGCCGAACTCTTAGCAAAGCCGAAATCAACTATTCCGTCACTGAAATGCAATGCCTCGCCATTATTTGGGTGTTAGAGAAATTTCGACCTTACGTGTACGGGCGCCTTTTTGACGTCGTGACTGACCACCATGCCCTCTGCTGGTTGTCGTCACTGAAGGATATAAGTGGTTGCCTTGCCGGATGGGCATTACGCCTCCAAGAATATAATATTCGCGTGGTCTATCGCTCTGGCTGGAAACATTCGGACGCAGACGCCCTATCCCGTTCGCCCCTACCCCCTGACCCGGACTGCTGCAAAAGTATAACCTGTAATGCCACTGACGTCACCATCGCCGACATGCCATCTGAGCAACGCAAAGACTCTTGGGTTGCTTCTATTCTAGACATCCTGGCTGGGCGAACGGCTTCCCCTCCTTCTCGCAAGTTGCGTCAGCAAGTCGAGCACTTCACCACTCGCGACGACATGCTGTACCGACGCAACCTCACACCCGGTGGACGTCAGTGGCTACTCGTGATTCCTCGTCATATGCGATCCGAAATTTGTTCCACGTTTGATGACGACCCCCAAAGTGGCCACGCAGAATTACTGAAGACTTATTCTCGCATGCGTCTCCGATATTACTGGCGTGGCATGTACCGTTCATTACGACAATACGTTCGGGCCTACTCGACGTGCCAGAGACAAAAAACTCCCCCTTATCACGCCAGCGGTACATTGTTACCTTTACTATGCCCATCCTGACCATTCGACCGCATCGGCATTGATATTTGTGGTCTCTTCCCAACACTGCTGACGGTAACCGCTGGATCATAGTTGCCGTTGAACATCTCATGTGGTATGCCGAAACGTCATCCCTTCCCTCGTCTACAGCAAAAAACGTTGTGACTTTCGTTCTTCACAACATCGTATTACGTCATGGAGCACCTCGGGAGTTACCGAGTTATCCTGGTCGCGTATTCTTGACAGACGTCACCGCAGCATTGCTGGATGAGTGCCACGTCGTTCACCGCACTACAAGCGCCTTTCATCCGCAGACCAATAGAATGACAGAGCGTTTCAACCGCACCCTTGGTGACACGCTGTCTATGTATATCTCGTCAGACCACTCCAATTGGGACCGAGTGCTTCAGTTTATCGCGTTCGCCTATATTACCGCCATTCAAAGCACTACTGGTTCCTCTGCTTTTTTCTTCTTTTACGGGCGCGAACCTTCTTGCACTATGGACACCATTCTTTCGTACAAACCTGACTCCTGAGAGTCCACGACTTTGTCTCAAGCCGCTGCATACGCTGAAGAATGTCGCCAACAGCCAAGATTATTCACATCCCAAGACCAAGGACGCCAAAAGCACCACCATGACGCATCAAATAACAATACTTCCTACGATCCAGGTTCACTCGTCTGGCTGCATGTCCCTTCTGCTACACCTGGCCGTTTTACCAAGTTGGTTCCCAAGTATCACGGCCCATATCTTGTGCTGTAAAAAATGTCACCGGTGAATTACCTCATCGAGCCACTGGAACCAACTTCTTATCAACGTCGTCGTGGCCAGGCAATTGTCCACGTCTCGAGACTTTAGCCCTGCTACGACCATCCTGTGTTTACTTGTCGTTAGGTCACCAGGATGGCTCCTTATCTCGCGGGGAGTAAATGTAATGAATCTGAATAACGGACGCTCTGCTGGTAATGAAGTAGACGATGATGATCGGTGGCTGTAGTAGTAGCTCGCGCACGCCACTCGCCATTAGCCAGACCTGCCTGATAAAGCACATTTTGTCAAGCTGCGTCTGAACAATGAACAATTCTCGATGTACAACACCTCTTTTTTCAATTATATATACACACACATATATATATATATATATATATATATATATATATATATATATATATATATATATTGTTACACGCAAGAAGTACACGAAAAGGTTGAAAAAACAGGCGAGCCTGGATGGTTCGCGTTTACTTCCACAAGGGGTCTCGAGACAGCACACCCAACGTCGTCTTCCTTCTTCACCTTTTTTCTGAATGTTCATTCGCGCTGTATGCGCCGTGCATTGCAACCGCTCGTGACATTTCCCCGTTGGCAGACGAAGCCCGCCGGGCGAGTCACTCAGTGGTTCGTGCATTGCATAGCTTCATGCGAGCGACGTGCGCCACTTCTGTTTTAGCCGAGCGCCGTCCAGTGCTTGTGAGCCGTGCTATGCGGTAGTTGACCTCACTGAGGCGTTCGAGGATAACGTAGGGCCCGACATAGTGAGCGAGAAATTTCTGGTACAGGCCACGTTTCCGTAAAGGCGTCCAGAGCCACACCTGATCTCCAGGATTGAAGTGAACATGTCGGTGACGGTCGTCATAGCGGATCTTTGACCGGTCTTGCGAGGTGACGGTGCGTAGCCGAGCGAGGCGTCGCGCTTCTTCTGCTCTACAGAGAATCTCGTTGATCGGCTCACTGTAATGAGCAGAGTAGGGAAGCATAGTGTCAAGATTATAGCGTGGTGGACGAGCATAAAGGAGAAAGAAAGGTGAGTAACCAGTGGTCTCATGTCTTGCGGTGTTGAAAGCATAGGTGATGAAAGGCAAGATTTTGTCCCAGTTTTTGTGCGCGGAGTCGATGTACATGGACAGCATGTTGGCAAGCGTTCGGTTCGTGCGTTCCACTAGACCATTAGTCTGTGGATGGTATGGAGTGGAATGGCGGAAGCTTGATGAGCACAGACGAAGGGTCTCTTCGACAACATCTGCGGTAAATTGCCGCCCACGGTCGCTGATTACGATGCGAGGAGGTCCGTGTCTGAGGATAACTTGAAACAGCAAGAAGATGGAAACGTCTTTTGCTGTGGCCGACGGCAGTGCTGCCGTCTCACAATAACGGGTTAAGTGGTCTACGCAAACGATGACCCAACGATTGCCGTCTGTGGATCGCGGAAAAGGGCCCAGAAGATCTATACCAACTTGCTCAAAGGGGGTGCTAGGAGGCGAAACAGGCTGAAGGCGACCAGACGGCGCGTCAGTTGGTCGCTTGTAACGCTGACATTGGGTGCAGCTGGCGACGTACCGTTCGGTATCATTGCGCATCCGGGGCCAATAAAAGCGTTCCTGAGCACGGTAGAGTGTTCTTGTGCATCCAAGATGTCCGGAAGTTGGTTCGTCGTGCATGGCAGATAATACGTGACTGCGAAGGCGCTTGGGGACAACCAAAAGGTAGCGCGCACCGGTAGCCGAGAAGTTCGTCTTATATAGGGCGCCGTCACGTAAGCGAAAACGATTGTCTGCAGCGGACTCCCGCGCGGCCGCGAATAGCGGCTGTAAGCTGTCGTCTTTCCTCTGCTCTGATATGAAGGTATCCATATCCGGAAATCCCGTGGACACAAAAGCGATGTATTCATCAAAGTTGTCCGCGTCACATTCAGTCGTTGGGAGTGGCAGGCGAGAGAGACAATCAGCATCAGCGTGTCGCCGGCCGCTCTTGTAGGAAACAACGAAATCATACTCCTGCAGACGGAGCGCCCAGCGTGCTAGTCGACCAGAGGGATCCCGAAGATTCACAAGCCAGCATAGAGAGTGATGATCCGTGACGACAGTAAAGGGGCGCCCGTAGAGATACGATCGAAACCGTTGCACAGCGAAGACGACCGCCAGACACTCTTGTTCGGTGACAGTGTAGTTGCGCTCGGGGCGACTCAATGAGCGGCTAGCGTACGATATCACATGCTCGCTGTCGCCGACACGCTGAACTAGTACGGCGCCAATGCCAACACCACTAGCATCGGTATGAACTTCTGTCGGTGATGACGGATTGAAGTGGCGAAGAATAGGCTGGGACGTCAACAGTAGCTTTAGCTGCCGAAACGATGAGTCGCATTCCGAGCTCCACTCGAAAGGAACACCTTTTTGGAGAAGGCATGTGAGCGGATGAGCTATGTCAGCAAATTTGGGAATGAAACGGCGAAAGTAGGAGCATAACCCTAAAAAACTTCGTAGCTGCTTCACAGAGCGAGGTGCCTCGAATGCCTCCACAGCTGTTGTCTTTTGTGGATCTGGTCGTATACCTTCTTTGTCGATCAGGTGTCCCAGCACAAGTGTCTGTCGTTCACCAAAATGGCACTTTTTAGAATTAAGCACAAGGCCGGCCTTCCTCAAGCAGTTCAGTACCAAGTCCAGGCGCTCGTTATGCTCACGAAATGTTCGGCCGAAGATCACAACGTCGTCTAGGTAGCACATACAAACTTCCCACTTCAAACCGCGAAGTATAGTGTCCATGAACCTTTCAAACGTTGCGGGGGCGTTACAAAGCCCGAAAGGCATCACGTTGAATTCAAATAGTCCATCGGGCGTTACAAAAGCGGTCTTCTCTCTGTCATCCGGGTGCATAGGGATTTGCCAGTAACCTGATCGTAAATCCACAGAAGAGAAGTAAGAAGCCGCAAAGAGGCAATCGATGGCGTCGTCAATTCGTGGGAGTGGGTATACGTCTTTCCTAGTAACGGCATTTAGGCGACGGTAATCGACACAGAATCGCCACGTGCCGTCTTTCTTCTTCACCAGTATCACTGGAGCTGCCCAAGGGCTAGACGATTCCCGAATTACTCCTTTACCCATCATTTCTTCGACTTGAGCGCTGATGATCTTTCGCTCCGCAGAGGACACACGATAGGGTTTTTGACGAATCGGTTCAGCGGATCCTGTGTTGATGCGATGGCGAGTACGGGATGCAGGAATCGATGTGGGGCCGTCGTGCTGTGCAAAGTCGAATATTGAAGAGTGTTTCGAGAGCAGGGCCATCAAAACACGACGTTCATGGTCACTGAGCGATGTAGCTACCATTCCGAGCATGTGTTCGTTTGCGGTGTGCGAGACACTGGTTTGTGCTGTATCCGGTAGTTCTGTAAGCACTGCCATAGGTATAAATGACTCTCCCTGAAACGTAGCAAGTTTTAGGCCTTGAGACAGCACTACGGCTTCAGTGGAGCAATTTAGCGTCCATAGCCCTGCGCATCCATCGGTAACTGAAACCATACAATACGGAACCAACACATTTTTCTTAAGACAGTTTCTATGGACCGGTTCCACCGCAACATCGAACGAAGTACTAACAGAAGACGAACAAACAACAGGAACGCGCATCGCGGATAAAGCGGGCACAACAGTGTCTTCAGAAACACAAAACACACTCTCTTGCTGGGATGATTCTTCTAAGAGCGCAGAGGACACACTTCCGCAAATACTGAGTTCTCCTGTTCGGCAGTCAACATTGGCGCCACACAATTTCAAAAAGTCAATGCCGAGAATTACATCGTGTGTGGAACGCGGAAGCACGGTAAACTCAGTGTTAAAGGTTTGACCACCCAAGGAGACATCCACGTTACACACACCAACCGGGTATAATGAGTCCCCACTCACTCCACGAAAGCTTGTGCTGTGGTCCCAATGAAACATAACCTTGCGTCCCAGCAGATTTTTGAACACCACACTCATGACAGAAACAGTTGCTCCCGTGTCGACTAAAGCCATGGTAGAAACGCCATCAATAAGTACATTAACCTTATTCTTCAGCATGAAGATAGGTGGAGGTATCCGAGTCGGCAGCAAAGATTTTCCAGCGACCTCACCTCCATCGGCCGCGCTGGCTAGTTTCCCGGCGGTGGTGACGCGAAGCGGCGTCGAGGAGATGATGACGTCACACGCCGTCTGGGAGATGGAGATCGAGACGCTCGGAAAGCTGGTGGTGGTGTCAGAGTACGTTCGGAGGCAGGAGAGCGGTAACGGTTTCGATACCTTTCTTGTTCTCCAGAATAGCTGTCCAGAGGGAAGTGACGGCTTCTTTCTTCTCGGAAGTAGCCTTCAAAAGTGGTGTTTCCTGGCCTATTAGTGTCCATTGCACGACCACCGTGTTGCATAAATGATCCCGACTGTCCATTGCTGAATGTCCGACGTCGGTTACAATACCTAGCTATGTGGCCAGGCGTGCCACAGTTGTAACACACGGGCAGAGGGCGAACTTCCGGACGCTGATTGAAATATTCCACAGCGGCCACAGGCTGAGAGTAACTCATCCCCTCCCCTTGGATGTCGTAGGCAGTGCTGGGTCTTCGTGGGCGAACGTCGCGTGGATGCTGATCAAAACGCCGATCAATCGAGTCGTAATGGCGTTGTTCGGTCTGGCCATAATGCGGGTCGTGTCGGTAGTTGTTACAATCCGCAGCATTCACCGAATGCTGCCAAGTAGCCGGAGGAGATGCGCAGACGGCGTCTCGGAAAGCGACGGAGGCGCAACGCGGCACCGCATAACGCGTTTGTTCTTCGTGCCGCAGGAGCTCCTCACGGACAATCTGCCGAATGGTAGCTGAGAGGTCTGTCTGCGGACTCGCGTCAACGCTGGCCACAGTCGTGACATTGGCTAGCCGTCCAAACTTCGGCGTGATTCGGCGAGTTTTCAGCGCCTCGAATGTGCGGCAGTGCCGAATCACGTCTGATACGGTGTTCAGGTTGTCTTTTCCAATGAGGAAGTTATAGACGTCTTCCGCAATACCTTTTAAAAGGTGTCCCACTTTATCTTCCTCGGGCATTCGAGAGTCGATGGTCTTACACAGCTTGAGAACTTCTTCAATATATGTCGTGCAAGTCTCGCCGATCACCTGAGCTCTCTGAGCTAAAGCTGTTTCCGCTCGTTTCTTCTTAGTGTCCGAGTCGCTAAAGCACTTCTTCATTTCTTCAATAAGACTGCTCCATGTAGTAAGCGTGTCGGCGTGGTTTTCATACCAAACCAGGGCCGTGTCCGTCAAATAAAAAACGACATGCCTGAGCTGGCTGGCCGGGTTCCAGTTGTTGCATTGGCTTACCCTTTCGTAATGGGTCAGCCATTCATCGAAGTCTTCCCCTGGCTTTGCTGAGAACGGCCGTGGCTCTCGGTAATGCTGATACAGCGGTGGTCTTGCCGAGGCATTGCTGAGGGGGTCATTTTGCTCCAGAGACATGTCGGGGCGCGATGGCGAAAGTCCGGCAAGGCGACGGCTTCTACGAAGTTCTGGTGCTGACGGCTCCGTCGTAGGTCGTGGGAGGTACCCAGCACAGCTCCACCAAATGTTACACGCAAGAAGTACACGAAAAGGTTGAAAAAACAGGCGAGCCTGGATGGTTCGCGTTTACTTCCACAAGGGGTCTCGAGACAGCACACCCAACGTCGTCTTCCTTCTTCACCTTTTTTCTGAATGTTCATTCGCGCTGTATGCGCCGTGCATTGCAACCGCTCGTGACAATATATATATTGTACAGAAGCCGCCGAACACTGAAGTGGGTCGAACTCTTATGTGCCTTCTAGTGGGTCTGCCCAAAGAGAACGCCGCTCGCGCGGAGACCCCGTGTTTTGGCCGTTACTGTCGCCATTGTGTAGACTCGCTGTTTGCCGGCTAATAAACGCCATAACAAATTGGTGGAGAGTGCTACGATCCCCTTCGATGCCCTTGGAACTACGCTCACGTACGCTGCAATCTACCATGTCCCACGACGCCTCTCAGCAAACGCCTCCTCCCATGCCACCCCCATGTCCCGGTGTCCCCAGGATTCGCGATCCACCCATCTTCACGGGCGCCGATGGCACTGACGTGGAGGACTGGCTCGCCATTTACGAGCGCGTGAGCGTCCCCAACAAATGGGACGAGGACGGCAAGTTGACAAACTTGGTGTTCTACCTTGCGGGCGTTGCAAGTTTGTGGTACACCAACCACGCGTCCGAGTTTGCAACCTGGTCCGGTTTCAAGACTGCTATCACCAACGTTTTTGGCCGCCCTGCCGATCGCAAGCTGCAAGCCGAGCAGCGCTTACGCGAACGCGCTCAGCAGGCCGGTGAGTCATTCACCAGTTACATTGAAGATGTCCTGGACTTGTGCAAGAAGTCGAACGACAGCATGTCCGAATCAGACAAGATCCGGAACGTCATGAAGGGCATTGACGATGATGCCTTCACGATGCTGCTTGCCAAAAACCCCGGCACAGTAGCTGAGGTCATCACGCTGTGCCAGAGCTACGAGGAGCTCCGCCGGCAGCGTTCGATGACCCGTCGCTCCACATCACGAGATGCAGGGCTTGCAGGCTTGGAAGCGAGCTGTGATCAGGTGGCACTGCTGGCAGATCTCAAGTCCTTCATACGTGAGGAAATCGCGAGGCAGTTCTCTCTCCTGCCCTTTGCCCACCCACCGGCTGCTCAACAATCGGCCCCTACCATTCTTCCACCCATCCGCCGAGCGATTGAGCAGGAAATAGCGGAGGTCATGCCTGCGTACCACCCACAACAACTTCCGGCCCCTGCACCCCCAAGTTACGCCCAAGTGGTCGCAAGGCCGCCTCCAGTCGTTCAAGCGCCTGCACCAGTGACTTACGCCGAAGCTGCCGCACGACCTCCGTCCTTTGCAGCGGGTATGCCGGCTGCATATGTTGGCGCAACCCCTCAGCCTCATTTTCAGCCCACCATGCAGCCTTTCCAGACACCGTTCCGGGCGAGACCCACCCCGGCAAACCGATGGCGCACACCCGACAACCGGCCCTTCTGCTTTGCTTCCGGTTACGCCGGTCACGTAGCCCGTTATTGCTCTCGACTACAGCCGGCTCCCACTTCTCCTGTTGCTGGCCACCTTAGCCGTTCGTATAACGAGGAACTGCCGTCTGTGCCACTGTCTCGCCCAGGTCCGTCTGCTCGAAGGTCGCCGTCTCCACGACGTCGGTCTCTGTCCCCCATGCGGCCAAGTTCTGTTTATGAGCGGGAAAACTAGTCGTCGCAGTCCCAGAGGCAAGGACTGCGACGCTATCGCATTGTGAAAGCCCTCAGAGCCGCCCATCTAATGTCATTGACGTGCTTGTGGACGGTGTTCATGCATCTGCTCTTATTGACACTGGAGCTGCGGTATCAGTTATGAGCGAAAACCTTTGCCGCTTGCTTCGAAAAGTGACGACGCCGATTTCTGGACTGTCCCTTCGTACCGCTAGCTCACATCGTATTAATCCTACAGCAGGCTGCACAGCTCGCGTTGTCGTTCAGGACGTTCTGTATGTCGCCCAATTCATCATCATTCCTGCATGCTCTCATGACGTCATCTTGGGATGGGATTTTCTCTCCCGCAACGACGCCGTCATTCATTGTGCCGCCGCCGAAATTGAACTCTCGCCCTTCTCGCATTTGACGCCAGAAGACGGTCCCTCGACACTGAACAAGATTCTTGTGAAAGACGATACTATAGTGCCTCCAAGCTCGACGATGGGCGTATCGGTCTACTGCACCGGTCTCTCCGACACAATTGCACTTGTTTCGCCATCCTACCGTGCTTCCAGGAGGATAGGGTTGCTAGTAACTTTCGCGACCGTGCAAATCACCCAAGGCAACGCCGCTATTTTTGTGACCAACCCATCCCCGTACACTGTTACCTTGGTTCAAGGGGAATGTCTCGGCAGAGTGGAAGCAGTCGACGACGCACAAGTCCTGGACGTACCCGAAGACTCGCGTTGTCCCGATTCACGTACCATCAGTGCTGTTTCTACTTCTGACCCATCATCTCCTGATGTATTTGGCCCATTCATTGATGACAACCTTACGTCAGTGCAGCGTTCCCAGCTTCTAGACCTGTTGCAAGAATACCGTTCTTCTTTCGATGTCGAGCGAAGTTCTCTCGGTCGCGCGTCCACTGTTACGCATCGTAATAATACTGATTGTTGGCCTAGTTGGTATTTACTTAATGGCATGATTTGGCCGCAAAAGAGACACACACAAGAAAAGGAACACTCAAACGACAAGCACAGGCGGCACTTCCAACTAAAGCAGACTAGGTGCAGACCCAGACTTAAGTACGAAAATATAGACATGCGCAGTCTTCATACAGCCTTACGCTATCCAACAATCAAACAATCTTGTCTCCGAAGCATACAACGTCACCGACGGTTCGCTGATACACCTTTCACCTTTCTTTTTAATGTAATAGGCTTCCATCAGCTCACGCGCAGTTTTGTACCTGCTTCTACCCAGAATCTTAAACTCATTAAAACGTGGTACACACCCACAGGCTTTACAGTGCATAGGCAAATGCGCCAAGCCATCGTTCATTAAATTTAATTCGTGCTCCCTAACTCGTTCATTGATGCAGCGCCCGGTAATCCCGATGTACGAGTTGCCACACGAAAAGGGAATCTCATAAACAACGCCTTTTGCACATCTCCCGTACATCGTGGCGTGTTTTTTGCCGCACCCTTGACGGCTCGCCTCCACCTCCCGAGCAGTTCTCGGGCACAGCTGAGCCAGCTTTATGTTCATAAGGTCTCCCACAACCTGAAAAAGGTAGCAGGCCGGTATGGGGTACCTGTCGCCTTCTCTGCGCCCATAAAGCTGGCTCAGCTGTGCCCGAGAACTGCTCGGGAGGTGGAGGCGAGCCGTCAAGGGTGCGGCAAAAAACACGCCACGATGTACGGGAGATGTGCAAAAGGCGTTGTTTATGAGATTCCCTTTTCGTGTGGCAACTCGTACATCGGGATTACCGGGCGCTGCATCAATGAACGAGTTAGGGAGCACGAATTAAATTTAATGAACGATGGCTTGGCGCATTTGCCTATGCACTGTAAAGCCTGTGGGTGTGTACCACGTTTTAATGAGTTTAAGATTCTGGGTAGAAGCAGGTACAAAACTGCGCGTGAGCTGATGGAAGCCTATTACATTAAAAAGAAAGGTGAAAGGTGTATCAGCGAACCGTCGGTGACGTTGTATGCTTCGGAGACAAGATTGTTTGATTGTTGGATAGCGTAAGGCTGTATGAAGACTGCGCATGTCTATATTTTCGTACTTAAGTCTGGGTCTGCACCTAGTCTGCTTTAGTTGGAAGTGCCGCCTGTGCTTGTCGTTTGAGTGTTCCTTTTCTTGTGTGTGTCTCTTTTGCGGCCAAATCATGCCATTACGTTACGCATCGTATTGACACTGGTGCCCATCCACCATTACGGCAACGTCCATACCGCGTGTAACCTGCTGAACGCCAGCAAATTAACGAGCAGGTTGACGATATGCTCCGACGCGACGTCATTCGGCCCTCGGACAGTCCATGGGCGTCTCCTGTTGTTCTTGTTGCGAAGAAAGATGGTTCTGTGCGGTTCTGTGTGGACTACAGACGGCTCAATAAGATCACTCGCAAGGATGTCTACCCACTGCCGCGCATCGACGACGCAATTGACAGCCTTCACGGAGCCCAATTTTTTTCTTCTCTCGATCTGCGCTCGGGGTACTGGCAAGTACCCCTGGCTGATGACGCTCGACCGAAGACTGCCTTCATCACACCCGACGGCTTGTACGAATTCAACGTCATGCCGTTTGGTCTGTGTACTGCACCTGCGACATTTGAGCGCATGATGGACACCGTACTGCGCAACTTGAAATGGCACACGTGCTTGTGTTACCTCGATGACGTTGTTGTCTTCGCTCCAGATTTCTCCACCCATCTCCAACGTCTAAAAGAAGTTTTCGCACGTGTGAGCAATGCCGGCTTGCAACTAAATCTGAAGAAGTGCCGCTTTGCAGCACGCCAACTCACCATGCTAGGGTACGTCGTGTCCAAGGATGGCATTCTTCCTGACCCAGCCAAGCTTCGGGCCGTGGCCGAATTCCCAAAACCTGCGTCCGTCAAAGAACTGCGTAGTTTCGTGGGCCTGTGCTCATACTTCCGACGCTTTATACGAAACTTCGCCACGATTATATCACCGCTGAAGAAGCTCCTCGGAAGTAACGGGCCCCTCAATTCGTGGTCGTCAGAGTGCGCCAACGCGTTCTTGAAGCTCCGCCACTTGTTGACGTCTCCTCCCATTCTCCGCCACTATGACCCTACGGCCCCAACAGAAGTGCACACGGACGCCAGTGGTGTAGGCCTCGGCGCTGTCCTGGCGCAGCGCAAACCCGGGTTCCCTGATTATGTTGTGGCATATGCAAGCCGTACGCTCACAAGAGCCGAGACAAACTACACCGTCACGGAAAAAGAGTGCCTGACAATCGTCTGGGCTCTTACAAAGTTTCGACCTTATTTGTATGGTCGCCCATTCGATGTCGTCACTGACCATCATGCACTATGCTGGCTGTCATCATTGAAGGATCCCTCAGGCCGCCTCGCCCGTTGGGCTCTTCGCTTACAAGACTACGACATCCGCGTCCTCTACCGCAACGGACGCCAGCATGCTGACGCCGACGCCCTCTCGCGCTCCCCTCTGCCTGAAGCTAACGTGCTCTGCTCAGTATCCTCGGTTGTTGTTTCTGCCATTGATGTTGACATCATCGCTACCGAACAGCGAAAGGATAATTGGATTGCCCAACTGATCGACTTGCTCTCTGATCCGTCCGCAACGCCATCCACGCGTGCCTTGCGTCGTCGAGCTCATCATTTCGCCATTCGTGACGGCCTCCTACACCGACGCAATTACGACGCCGATGGCCGGCAGTGGCTACTCGTGATACCCCGCAGTCTGCGGTCGGAGATAAGTGAATCCTTCCATTCTGATCCACAGTGCGCGCACTCTGGGGTATTCAAAACCTACCATCGCATTAGACAACGCTACTTCTGGCGCGGGATGTACCGCTACGTCCAGCAGTTCGTTCGCTCCTGTCTCGCTTGCCAACGCCGCAAACCGTCCGCACACGTGTCACCAGCCGGTCTGCAACCGCTACCTTGCCCTGACCGTCCGTTTGGGCGCATAGGTATCGATTTGTACGGACCACTTCCTCTGACGTCCACTGGCAACCGCTGGGCCATCGTCGCCGTAGATCATTTAACGCGATACGCCGAAACCGCCGCTCTCCCTGCGGCTACTGCGCATGATGTTGCGTCCTTCCTACTACATCGATTTATATTGCGCCACGGTCCACCTAAGGAGCTTCACAGCGATCGAGGCCGTGTCTTCTTGTCAGAAGTCGTCGACGCCATTCTCACTGAGTGCCATTCTGTCCATCGCAAAACTACTGCTTACCACCCGCAGACGAATGGTCTGACCGAACGCTTTAACCGCACCCTCGGCGACATGCTGTCGATGTACGTCGCCGCCAACCACACGAATTGGGATACCATACTGCCCTTCGTCACTTACGCCTACAACACCGCCCCTCAGAGCACGACTGGTTTTTCACCTTTCTTTTTGCTGTACGGAAGGCACCCGTCACACACCATCGACACGATACTTCCGTACACGCCGGATCTATCTGAGTGTACACCTATTTCCGAGACCGCCAGGCTTGCTGAAGAGTGTCGCGAGCTTGCCAAGACTTTTACGACGCATGAGCAAGAGCGGCAGAAGAGTATTCGTGATGGCTCCGCCACTTCTGAGCCCACCTTCCTTCCTGGTTCCCTTGTATGGCTCTCAATCCCGACCTCTGTAGCTGGCCTTTCTTCCAAACTACTCCCGAAATATGAAGGTCCCTACCGTGTGATCGAGCGCACATCTCCGGTCAACTATCTTATCGAGCCAATTGAACAATCTTCGGACATGCGCCGCCGCGGGCGCGACATAGTCAACGTGGAGCGTCTGAAGGCTTACTATGACCCGCTCGTAGTGACAAGCTGTTAGGTCGCCAGGCGGCTCCCACTTCGACCCCGGGGTAATTGTACAGAAGCCGCCGAACACTGAAGTGGGTCGAACTCTTATGTGCCTTCTAGTGGGTCTGCCCAAAGAGAACGCCGCGCACGCGGAGACCCCGTGTTTTGGCCGTTACTGTCGCCATTGTGTAGACTCGCTGTGTGCCGGCTAATAAACGCCATAACAATATATTTATTTATTTTCGTTGTCAGGAGATGGCGTAGAGCGAGCCGAGCTGGCCAGAGCGGCGCTATCTTCGGAGATCACAGGGGCACCACCAGTCAGCACGACATCCAGCGGGCGAAAACCGTTATAGACGCTACGCAATGCATTCGCATTACCTCACGATTTCCTTTGGGGAGATGGAAGCATTTTTCACTCCAAGATATGGTCACGGAGTCATGACGTCGAAGTAGGAAGCACACTGCAGTTACAAGGTAAAACAGTTTATTTGGCCAAATTTGTGGCCTATAAACTAAAGGTCCGTTTACAACGATGCTTACTGGCACTGATAGCAGCGAACAGAGCGTCAGCCCGCAATCAATTAACAAGAGGTGAAGTGCGTGAGCACTTCACTCGCCTCATCAAATATTCCAGTTTTATTGCTAACAGCCACCTAGGTTCTAGAATTTGAGCTCAATAAAATTCGTTGGTGGGTTATAGGGTTCGTCATATTGTAAGATATTCAGCGCCACCTTCACTCTCACGAACCTTCACACAGACGCTCACACATCGACCCGAGTGATAATCTGTAAAGTTTGCGAAGTGGGTGTAATCTTAACTAAAATATCTGCTGCAGTCGTGAAGCTTCTTGAACACTGCTGCATGATTTGCGCTGAGAATTATAGACAGTGTAACGGGGCGGTAAAAAATCTTGAGGAAGGAATGTGACAATATCTCCCTACACATTGGCGCTCCTTGCCGATTGCTCCCAGACCATGGCCGTGCATTTCTGTCACAGTAATCGACAATCTTCGGTGACCTTCTTTGACGCACCAAAAGTTGGCCACTTGCTACCATCCCCAAAGAAAAGGTCTCACTAAGCACGTACACCATACCGCCAAGAATATGCTCTCGACAAGTGTACAAAAATTACACACAAAGTGTACAACCAAGCAGTATCTGTTAGAACATATGCGCTTATCGTATGTTTTTCTTTGTACCACCTCTACTGGTCTGCTGTAGGCCTTGTAAGGGGGCCCTGAATCCCCATCAAATGAAAGGTGTTTCACTTTAAATGCTTCGCATTTAAAGTGCAACTATCTATTTAAGGTGAATCTATCTATCTATCTATCTATCTATCTATCTATCTATCTATCTATCTATCTATCTATCTATCTATCTATCTATCTATCTATCTATCTATCTATCTAGCCACTTACGACTTTTAGCTTACCTAGCCATTTCGATAATTGTATCATTATAAAACTTGGTAAGCCATAACAAGAATGTATGACGAACATTAGTGACTGATCATAACATGGAAATCTTGACACGTATGTCATGAATGTCATGGTTTTAATTTCTTGGCCGTGCTACCGTTGCGGTGGTTTTGTTCACATGAGAAGACGCAAAACTGGTGTGGTATGACATGACTGCATTGCGAAGACAAACGATGGACCCTAACATGAAAATCATGATATGCGTGACATGTAACAACATGACTACATGCACCGCTCATGATGTGCTCGCCACCATTTCGCTAGGCTCACATATACTAAATTTGGGATTACGGGCGTGAATAGATGATGAAGGTATGCGACTGGTGCAAACATGATAACCATGAGATTCGTGTCATGTATCAACATGACCACATGCCACGCTCATGATGCGCTTGTGGCCGTTTCGCTAGCTTCTCATATACAACGTTTGATATTACGGGACGTGAAGGTATGACGAATACATGTGACTGGTGAAAACATGATAATCATGAGATGCGTGTCATGTAACAACATCACTACATGTCACGCTCATGGTGCACTCACACCCGTTTCGCTAGCTGCACATGTACCAAATTTGGTATTACGTGACGCGAACGGACGACATAGGAAAGTGGCACCTCCAAACATGGTAATCATGAATTACTTGTAATGTAACAACATGGCTACATGCGACACTAATGATGCACTCACGGCCGTTTCGCTAGCTTCAGATGCCAAATTTGGTATTACGTCACGTGAATAGATGACGAAGGTATGTGTCTGGTGTAGACATCATAATCATGAGGTGCGTGTCATGTAAGAACATGATTACATGCTATGCTTGAGGCGCGAATACACTTCGACCTTACGTCACGCCGGCGATGCCACGCCTGGTGGCGATCGCGCCCCGCGCTGCGTTGCTTTGACGCATGCGTGTTTGCGTGCATCTGGTGTCCTTCCCTTACAAGGTAGGCAGACACAGTGCTCTCTGAGTAGAGCTGAGTAACGTCATCAGCGCGAAATGCAGCATGCTGCGAGGCGTCACTGCTCCAAGCCTGCGTGCTCGTCAACGTTACGCCGGAGTATATTCGGCCCTTCATGATGCGCTCGCGGCCGCTTTGCACACTGCACCACCACGCCTTAACCTAATGAATACAAAACACTGATTAAAATATGTTTGGAGTATGCTGATCTCATCTGGAACCCACATCAAAAGCACCTCATTATTAAAAGAGAACGAATACAAAACTGAGAGTTATATATATTTGTATATTCAGACTTCTCGAGGAAATACATTTCTGAGGCCTGTTCGCAACGGCAAACTTAAAACCTCATTCGGAACGCAGAATTATCTCGCGACTAAAATTTCTTTAACAATTATATCACGGTCAATCCCGAATATCACGATCTGATTACCTGCTAGACGCGCCTAAACACTCATCGCGGCTGAACCATTTTAAAACTATCCACTAACCTTTCAGTTGTGTAAATGCTCACGAACATTCTCTTTTTCCATCAGCTATCTACTATTGGAATAGACTAAGTAACCATATTGTGTGCTGCAACATCATTCAATCAATTATGAACTCAATACAGTGTTTGCAATTGGAATAATGAACTGTAAAATTGTATTTTCTTTTTTGTTATTCAGTTATGTATTTTCTTTCGATGCTTAATATGTATTTGTGGGCCGTAAAAAGTAGTATTAGTATAGGCCGTGAAAAGCCTGCAGTATGTTCAAATTAAAAAAAAAACTGCGCAGTTAAATTTATGCATTCTGATTACTCATATCACACCAGTGTCACTCCCCTAAAAGTAAGTCACGTTTACCTAATATATACCTACGCCTTAAGATTTTTCTCATTCAATGAGCCCATGATACTTAAGCTCGCATGATTCACCACAAGGCTTTTTACCCACCTCCTGCTTGCAGCAGAGTCCACCATCATTCCATTTTGTTCGGGCAGCCAGGGACTGGAACAATCTTCCCTCAAGTGTCATAGACCATTCCAACACAGATAAATTTATGTATGCCATAGAATCGTTGTTATATTACCTTCGTTATGTTTGCCCACTCCCTCATACAAAGTCCTCTGTAGAGGGCTTTGTAGGTACAAATAAATGAATAAATAAATGTCCTGCCGTTTCGTCGTTAAAGTAAGTGTTTCTTCCTGACCCAGTAGCTAACGCCACGCACTAGAAAGCAAGAGATCGAACAACCGATTCAGCGAACCACAGCTTTTTCTTGATTTTTTTCTTGAGTTCTCCTAGATATAGGGTCGTGTACATATAGGGTGAAGCGTTGGTCACCAACGCTGGCTCTGGCGGTGAAATTCAGCCAAGAGTGTCCCTATAACTGCTATCGCCATAAAAGTAGCGCGTTATATATATCACGCGCAAGGGGCTCGAACAATCGTACAAGCAGACGCGACTGTCAAAATTTTTGACACGAAGAAGACGTCTCTGGCGGGCGTGGGTTGCTTGTCTACGTCGTCTTCATTCACTGGCACAGAACTAGTTTTCCGTTTACTGTCACAGAACACCACGTGGCATTATTACTTTTCCCATGAAAGCATCAAACTGATGCTCAATAAGTAGCGCACACAGCAGTGGGTTGAAGTAGGCAACATAAACAAACAATAAAGAAACTGGCACACGGGAGAAAATGCTTTATTCGACCGGGACCAGGAAATCAACAGCATTCACTGTTCACATGAATAATTCACTAGCACACGAAAAATATTGCATTACCGCGCCAAGTATGGTTTTAGATGAATGACGTTTACAGTTTCTAAGCCTGCTAACCTGTGCTGGGATGATGGCGAGCCTCTGTCTGGAATCAATTCGTGGTTCACCTCGCTCACACGTTTTCTAGTAGGCTAAATGGCCGGATGAGCTTTCATCGTGGCAAGATAATAGGTTGGCATTGCGGTTGGCATCACGCATGACCAGAAGAAACGATCTGTCACCAGCATCAATATTTCCTTCGTATGGGACGCCGTTTCATAGGCAAAATGATGGCGACGTTCACGCTATCGGACAAGGAATAGGTGTGGTGTCCCCTTTTAAATGATCTATGATCCAACTCAGATCAGCATCGTTTCGTTGATGAGTGGTCAGATCCGTCCCACTGCAAGTTGCCACGAATGCGCCGTCCTCTTCTGCGGCAGTACCTGGGATTGAAGAGGGGATCGTGATAGTGTGTAGGCATCTTTGTCCTTTTTTTGCCAGTCTTGTACATGATGGTGACATCAAATTCCTGTAGGTGCAGACCCCATTATGGCGGTAATTCTGAAGGGTCTTACAAATTGCCAGCCAGCACAAAGCAATGTGATCAGTCACCCCTTTGATTGGTCTTTCGTATAGATGTGGCCTAAAATTTGTAATGACCAAAATTACCCCGAGACATTTTTTCTGTGATATGCAATAGCTAGATACTGTGTGAGACAGAAGGCGGTTTGCGTAGGCTATAACCCGTTCAGTCCCATCTTGTCTTTTTTACCAAAATACCTTCAAGACCATTACTGCGGGCACCCGTTTGTACATCTGTCATCATTCTGTCAGCATCTTAATCGACATGGTCAAGCACGGAGGAGAAGATAGCCTGATAAGACAGATGCTTGGGCTAGTTGGTGATTGGCAACCAACATATTTGCATTGCGCAAGACTACAAGTAGTTACGATGTATCTACAGAAGAAGAGACAAGGACAGAAAGAGCGCTGACTTCAACTGTAATTTTCTTAGCGAAAACGCTGGAAATATATACTCGTGACAGAACATCGCCGCGATATCGCACAAAACATTGCATCACAGCAAGACAATCATCATTTCATTATATGACTACAACGCCACAGCTCAGCACAAATTCAAGAACTATTGTGTCGAAGCCAGAAACTCTATTTCTTTTTTAGTCATAGCAAGCGAAGGCATGCTGATATATCGATGACCTAATATTTGAATTTCATTGGTCTCCATAATTTCTCGCGTTAGCTGGTGACGTTCTTTGGCTACAACAGTGCGCTTTTTGAATTCGGGTCTGCAACCACAATGTCTGCAATGAATGCCCAAATGATTGTGCACAGCTGAGTATACATTGAATGATGCTCCTTTAAACGTTCATTCAAGCACCGGCCCGTTTTCCCAACATATATACCTTGCCGCATGACAACGGGGGCAAATAAATAACGGCTATCCAACATGCTACGAATAGCCTTTTATGTTTGACTGAGCAGCAGCTTCTTCGTGCGGACTGTGCATTCACCCGTTTGCAGAGCGCTGAAAGATTTTCCGGGGCAGAGAAAACCACCTTCGCATCTACCTTATCACCTATCTTTTTTTATTTTTGTGAAAAATTCAATGTAGATAGAGAATCGCAGCCACGCGCTTTGAGCTACTAGCCACGCAGTTCATTGGTGCTTCTCATCCCTGTTTAATTGTCCTGAGCATCTTTTCCGCCACCGAAACAGGCACATGATCGGGGAAACCAGCACTGATCAGACAGGAAGCCTGCTCAACAAAGCTGCTGATTAACTAGTGACCGCAAGACTTTCGGAGGGCATTTCTTAAACAATGATTTGCAATTCCTCTCTTAACGACCTTAGAATGAGCCAACAAGTACGGCAAAAGAAGTTTGCTTCCTCTAGGCTCATATTTCCAGCGAAGGTGATCACTTGCGATGTTTTATCTCAAATCTAAAAACCGTAACGAAGCATCCTGCGGAAGTTCATGCGTCAGAATAAGAGGTTCCATGCACTCATCAAAAGACGTAATATGTTAGAAACAGCAGCTTCAACCCCCCGATAATTGCAGTATAAAAGCACTAGAAAATCGTCAACAAAACTAAACACTTTTACGACAACCGTTCTGACGAGGCGTCTAGCCAAGAGTCGGTCATGGTAAGCGAGAAAAATGTCACTTAAAAACAGGTGCTATGGATGAGCGAATGCACACTCCTCTGTTTTGAATATAAGTGCCATCGTTCTATGATACAAACGTTGTCTTTAGGTAAAAGCCAACGAGCTCAAGAAAGCCACTGACTGTTATGCCAGCAGCATTCTGGAACACAACTGAACCGAAGTTTTCAATGCAAGGAATATAGCCAATTTTGTAGTTTCACAAAAGCCAGTGTACTGTTTGTCAGTCCAAAAAATGATGTGTCTTCACACGTGAGGCCTAATAGTGGCTCCGCCGTCTTTTATAAATTTTATTAAAACACCGGTAGTACCCACAAAGACCTAAAAATTGTGTACTTTTTTGTCGGTTGGCGCTAGAAAAGCGGTGACAGCAGCAGTCTTGTCAAGATTAGGACGAACACTAGCGTCGCTCTTGAAGTAACCAAGATACTGTGGTTCTTCGCAGTGTAAATGACATTGCTTAGGCCCGAGTACAAGATTAGCTGATCAAATGGCTTTGAGCAGATTCCGAAGGCGACGAAGATGCTCGTCAAACGTTTCCGAAACCACAATGACCTCATCGAGGTAGACGAGACAGCTTCTCTACTTGAGGACAGCCGGGATGGTATTAACCGTTCGCTGGAATGTGGCTGAAGAGGAGAAGAGGCCCAAAGGGCGCTCTCTGCATTCCTAAATGCCATCCGGAGTTAAAAAAGCAGTTTTCCTGGCCACGTTCGTCGACCTCTATTTGTTAATAACCACTCTTCAAGTCAATGGAGGAAAAATACTTCGTGTGCCTTAGTCTGCCTAGAGAATCATCGACAATGAGCAGTGGCCACACGTCTTTTTTGTGAAATTGTTCAACTTCCTGTAGTCAACTTAAAAGCGAAGCGTGCCATCTTTCTTTTCACAAAATACTTGGTGATGACGAGCGGTTGCTGGAAGTCTATATCACGTCACTTTAAAGCTCTTCCTTAAACTGCGTTGAAATCACGCGTCGTTTTGTTGGAAAAACATGCCGTATAGGGTGTGCGTCATCGTTGGTGATAATACGGCCTTCTGTTATCACTGTTTAACGTATCCTGGAGGAACGTGCAAAGCATGTGTTGAACTCCAGCAAGAGTTCACTCAAACACTGCTTGTTCCCTCCAGAAAGCGTTGGACTGATACCGAAGCTGTGGAGCAGTGCTTCAGCAGTGGCCATGGACTCAGAAGCAAAACACCCGGTGACATTGGCGACTAGGTTTGCGTAGGCGATGAGAGTTCCAGAGAAGACGTGCTGATGTTTGTAGCTGATGTTTGTTACAAGAACGCCGATGTGATCATCGCGAAGGTCTAGGCTTCTAGCTACGCGCAACACCTTGCTGCAGCAGGAGCGAGTGATGGCTTTTCCCGACTGTTTCAACGTGCATCGCTCCTTCACACACCACCTGAATCTCGACACTTGCACGGGGTGGTAACGTGACAACATCGTCGACGACGCGAATAGGCACTAGGGGGTAGATTGGGTCCGCATAAGCTGCTGTGGAAATTGTGGCCAAGAACATGACTAGACATCATCGAATGTCATTTATAGCACCGAGCTCCCCGAGCAAGGGTAAACTGGTAATTAGGTCTCGAGAGCACCGATGGAGAACGTGCAAACTTGAAATAAACGTACAACCGTGGAATTGCGATTTTGTCTTGCACAAGCCGAGAATCGTGATGGTGTTTCCACCAGCTGTACGAATAGGCTTTTGGTTCAAAGGTGTCGTTACATTTTTCAGAAGGGAGGGCCGACTTTCGTTAATTACGGAATAGTCCACACCAGTGTCTACTAAAGCACTATGTTCGCGACTACCTAGCAGAAAAGTAATATCCAGGGAAGCTCTTTCCCGTTCAGCGGGTGATGTCGTCATCAATGTATCATCGGTATCGTCAGTCAACGTCAATAGGGGGCTTTCAGTTCAACAAGTCTGAGTAGCCTTGCCCCCGTAGGGTGCTATGGCTAGATTGACTGAGCCGGACTAGACGACCGGCCGTGCAGTGTGCCCGATAGGTGAGACAATTAGACGAGAACCACCGCGGTGATGGAAAACATGAGTGGAGACGCAATATCAATCCACGCTGCTGGCCAACGAAGTTCGCAATTTCCGGAGCCCTCTGGTCGAGCCTTGGAGAGGAAGAGTTCCACGAGAAACATCGATGTCTAGGCCCTCAATAAGTGCACTGTCGGCAGACGTGCCCAGCTTCGCCAACGTGAAAGCAAAGAGGACGTCAATCGGGGGCCCGCCCCACGTCTAATTTTCGCGGAGTCGGACCACGGCAACTATAGCACAAGCTAGCTTGGACTGCCAGAAGCATGGCTGGAGCGTGGTGTGAAGGGAAGTGAAAATTGGCGCAGGTTTGCGCAGAGCTTAGTTTGCAGGAAGTGTGGCCATGGCTGCGGTGGGAAGTGGAGCTAGTGGTGGTGCTGGATGGAACAGAGTTTTCGCGTTCGACATGTGGGACAAGTCAGTTAGAGGCCGTGGTTCTCTCTGGCAGGATGGTTTTCGCATTTTATGCTGAACTGCGGGATAAAACACTAACAGTAGGTGCCGAGGGTACTGAAATCTTTGGAGTTCTTCATGGATTACAAAACATATGAGCTCTCGGAAGAAAAACTCATGTAGTCCGTAGCGGATGTAGAGTTGACTTGTACTTCGTATGTCTGAGTGTGTTGCTGAAGCGTGCTTTCAATTAGGACAGCTTTAGAGAAAATTTTTAAATTTTCAGAGGACTGCATACAAGCCGACAAATTGGAACGTCATGCGAAGAATGACAAGCAGATGTAAACGTCCCTGGCATTACTCACACTCAATTGACGCACAAAACGTGCTCACAGGTACAGATGAATGGGATAAGTGCCTCAGTTGTTATTTTGTTGTGACTAAAAAGCGTGCCATTTCGCAAGCGGAGGCTGTGCAGCAAGTGCAGTAAGCTTTCTGTTCCCGGTAACTACTGTTACGGGAAGGAGACTGACTCAGAGGGGTAGTCACCGATGAATTTACAGCCGGTTAGGCGAGCAGCGCCAGCCACACAAATTAGCTCGCGCCAGTCTATCTGCTTTGTCTTCTTCAGCTCCATGCACTGGCACGTAGCATGACCCCCGGCGGCGGAGGCACCGTCCCGGTGCTTTAAAGGTCGCTATCTGACGCATTATTGTAGGGCTTGATCCGCGAGACGTGTACGATATCATTTGGCCGCATAGTAGATGATGATGGACAGATGGGGCTGATCTCGTAGGTGACAGGTGTTACTTGACGCAATATACGGTAGGGCCCCGTGTAATCAGACAGAAGTTTTTCGGATAGGCCCAGCCAACGATGAGGGGACCAGAGTAAAACGAGGGTACCGGGAGCGAAATGTACGTCTCTGTGTTCCGCATCGTAACGACGGCATTGGTTGGTTTGCGAAGCCATCAGCCGAGCGCGAGCGAGCTGACGGGCATGATCGGCTCGCGCAATCGCGTGGCGGGCATACTCACTGGTGGTCGAGGTATGAGCTGAGATGACTGTGTCCAGTGCTAAAGTCGGCTCTCTTCCGTATATAAGTAGAACGGCGAAAATCCCGCTGTGTCATGACGGGATGAATTATACGCGAAAGTTGCGTAGGGTAAGGCAAGGTCCCAGTCTCGGTGGTCGGGCGACACGTACATAGCGAGCATATTTGTTAAAGTGCGGTTAAATCGTTCCGTGGGGCCGTTTGTTTGAGGGTGGTAAGCAGCTGTCAGTGTGTGTTGCGTGGAACAAGAGCGCAGAATGTCGGCGATGACTTGGGATAGAAATGTACGGCCACGGTCTGTGAGAAGCTGTCTCGGAGCTCCGTGAATCAATATAACGTCCCGTAACAAGAAGTCAGCGACATCGGTTGCGCAGCTGGTCGATAGAGCTCGCGTAATAGCGTAGCGTGTAGCGTAGTCTGTATTAACGGCTATCCATTTGTTTCCCAATGTTGATGGGGGAAAAGGACCAAGCAGGTCTATCCAAACACGGTAAAATGGTTCTGCGGGTATGTCCATTGCTTGAATATGGCGAGCGGGTAGCAGCGACGGTGTTTTACGACGTTGGCATAGGTCACACGTGGCAACGTATCGGCGTACCGAACGAGCAAGACCTGGACAGAAGAAACGGCGCCGGACGAGCTCGTACGTGCGAGATACGCCAAGGTGTCCAGTCGTGGGAGCGTGGTGAAGTTCGGTGAGAACAGAGCGATGCAAATGCTTAGGCACAACAATGAGAAGGTCGGGCCCGTCTGGTCGAAAATTGCGACGGTATAGCACACCCTTTTGAATGACAAAGTAGTGGACGGAATCATCATTTTTGGAGGATTCCATACGGCTGATGCTGTCAAGCAGCTCTGGATCATGCTTCTGTTCTTCCCCAATACTAAGGAAGTCGGACACTGACAAGATAGCGTTCTTCGTGGTCTCGTGAGTGTCCTCAGGGTCGTCGACAGGGTACCGGGAGAGGCAATCGGCATCATGGTGTAGGTGGCCAGATTTGTAGACCACCGAATAAAAAGCTCTTGCAGGCGCAAAGCCCAGTGGCCAAGGCGGCCTGATGGATCTTTCAGAGAGTTGAGCCAGCAGAGTGTGTGGTGGTCGGTAACTATCGAAAATGGGTGTCCGTATAGATAAGGTCGAAATTTCGCCACCGCCCATACAAGAGCCGAGCACTCACGCTCTGTTATCGAATAGTTACGTTCAGGGGTGGATAGGAGGCAGCTGGCATATGCAATAACGCAATCATAGCCATGTTGTTTCTGAGCCAGCACTGCACCAATGCCATGTCCACTTGCATCTGTACGGATTTCCGTAGGGGCAGCAGGGTTGAAGTGTGCCAGAATCGAAGGGGTATTGAGAAGATCGACGGGAGTCGTGAACGCAGAAGCCTCTTCGGAGCCCCATGAAAATGGGACTTCTTTCTTGAGGAGCTGCGTAAGCGGCCTCGCTATGTGCGCAAAATTTTTTACGAAGCGTTGGAAGTAGGAGCATAGTCCGATAAAGCTGCGTACATCCTTCGCAGATCGTGGTACAGGAAAATTTTTGACGGCACTGATTTTTGCCGGGTCTGGTTGTACACCGTTGGCGTCTATTAAATGGCCAAGCACTGTGATTTGATGGCGTCCAAAGCGACATTTGGACGAGTTGAGCTGCAGGCCAGCGCGACGGAAGATTCCCTGGATGACTGAGAGGCGCTCTATGTGAGTTTCAAATGTTGGCGAAAAGACGATGACGTCGTCCAAGTAGCACAAACAGGTGGACCATTTGAATCCTCTGAGCAGGGAGTCCATCATTCGTTCGAAGGTGGCTGGAGCGTTACAAACGCCGAAGGGCATGACCTTGAACTGATATAGGCCATCGGGGGTGATGAGTGCCGTCTTTTCACGGTCTATTTCATCTACCTCTATCTGCCAGTAGCCGGAACGAAGGTCTATGGAGGAAAAATAGTGGGACCCACAGAGGCAATCAAGCGCATCATCTATTCGTGGCAGAGGGTAGACGTCTTTTTTGGTATTTTGTTTAGGTGTCAATATTCTACGCAGAAACGCCATGCACCGTCTTTCTTGCGGACTAGCACTACAGGAGAAGCCCAAGGACTGCAGGGTGGCTCAATGATGTCCTTGGCGAGCATTTTGTCGACCTCACTTTGGATGATGTGACGCTCGGCCGCCGACACCCGATATGGACGTCTATGGATAGAATGCTCATTACTAGTGTTTATGTGGTGGCTCATGGCGGTAGCTTTCCCCAACGGACGGCCGCTGATGTCAAAAACGTCGATGTAAAACAGCAGAATCCGGTGGAACTCATCAGTCTGCTGCGGCGTTAAGTTGAAAGCGATCATCGAAGTAATAGCGCTGTCGAAGCAAGTGGCAGATTGATGTTGAGTGTGGCAGGTCAGAATGGGCAGCCATCGCGAAAACATCTACCGCATTGTCTTCTAAGGTGCAGAGCAACGCCAAAGAGATCTCTTGTGGCAAAACTTGAAGTGTCAAGCTAAAGTTGACAACTGGGAGGCACGTAGAATTTCCTGCGACGGACAGAATGGTGTGCGGTAATGTAATGCCACGGCTTATGAGGACATCGGTGATAGGGGTCAGAACATAGTCACCGTCGGGAACTGGTGGTATTGAGACGAGCTCTATGTAGGTAAGTGTCTGTGGAGGGAGGCGCGCGTGTTCTGTTGTTCAGAGGCGACTCGGCCGTTGTGTAGGAGGTTCTGTTGCGGGCAAGTGTAGACGGAGCGTACTGGCCGAACAGTCTATGAGATCAGAATGCGCGGACAGGAAGTCGAGGCCTAAGATTACGTCGTGGGGGCATTTATCAAGGACGGTGAAGAGAACAACTGTTTCGATCCGCAATGCTCACACGAGCGGAGCACATTCTAACGATAGATGCTATTCCACCATTCGCAACACGGATGAACTGAGTGGTTGCAGGTGTGAGAACCTTCTTGAGCTTGCGGCGAAAATCAGTCGTCATTACGGAAAGTTGGGCGCCAGTGTCGACAAGAGCAGTGACATGTACGCCGTCTACTTGTACTTCTATGAGGTTCCGTTTTGTAGGTATCGTCAAAAGAGGATTTTCGGTCAGTCCGAGCGATGCAGCGCCACCTCCGGGGGCTGCAACGCTTAGTTTTCCGTCAAGGAACCTCGCGGGAAGGCGGGGGAAGATGGTCGGCGGGGCTGTGGAGAACAAGACTGGCGACGTTGGAGGGATGGAGAGCGGAAGTAGCGGTGTTCAGAAGCAGGTACCTGGGCAAAATGGTCGCGGCTGGTCTCATAGCAATAAGCAGGACGTGCATAGAAGGGACGAGAGGACGCTTGTGCAGGAGGACCCCAGCGACTTTGGCAATGGCGAGAAATGTGCCCGATTCTGTGACACGAGAAGCATATCGGCTTGTCATCGTGTGTTCGCTATGCGGACGGATTACGGAACGTTGAGGGAGAGCCGGTCGGGAAGGGACGTGCAGGCGTGTATCGGGGCTGGTAGTCGGTGCGGGGAGGCGGTGATATAGAGTGAATTCCCAAGCTGGCGATTTCCTGCCGGACGACTGCTTGAATGAGAGGCAACGTAATTGGCGGAGAGGGGTTAGGGGACGTTGGTCCCACCTTAGCTGGAGCAGCCATTTCAAGCTCCCGCCTGACGATTCGCGTCAAACTGTCACAGGTGTAGCACCGAAAGGCGGGCGAGTTGGAACTTATCCATAGTGGGCAGCGCACAAAAGGAAACACACAAGAGAAGGAATCAGGACAAGCGCTGGTTGTTGTAGCACCGAAAGGCGGGCGAGTTGGAACTTATCCATAGTGGGCAGCGCACAAAAGGAAACACACAAGAGAAGGAATCAGGACAAGCGCTGGCTGTTGTAGCACCGAAAGGCGGGCGAGTTGGAACTTATCCATAGTGGGCAGCGCACAAAAGGAAACACACAAGAGAAGGAATCAGGACAAGCGCTGGTCGTCCTGATTCCTTCTCTTGTGTGTTTCCTTTTGTGCGCTGCCCACTATGTCACAGGTGTCTGGTGGATGATATGTGTCGAGACACGAGGACGCCGCAGTGGTGTTCGGGAGGCGCTAGAACTGATGGGAGATGCGTCTGCTTTTAGCTTGTTAGAACCGGCGGCATTCTTGAATGATCGCATCAACAGATGACACATTGTTGAATACCAACAAGTTGAACGCATCGTCGGCGATACCCTTTAGGATATGCGCAACGTTTTCAGGTTCAGACATATTTTCGTCAGCTCGGCGGCATAGTGAAAGGACAGCCTGAATATAACCGATGTAGGGCTCCGTGGAAGATTGTGCGTGAGTCGACAACTCATTTTTCGCAGCTTCACGACGACCAGAGATGTTGCCAAAAAGCTCACGGATCTTTGCCTTGAAGCTGTCTTAGCTTGTTATGTCATGCTCGTGGTTATCAAACCAAACACGAGGGGTTCCGTCGAGATAAAAGATGACGTTTGCGAGCATAAGAGTGGAATCCCACCTGTGTGTGGCGTTGACGCGTTCGTAGAGGCGTAGCCACTGGTCAACGTCGGAACCATCGCTGCCCGAGAACACGCCGGGGTATTTGAGTGCGGGAAGCGTCACGAAAGTTGTTGCGGGCGCTGGGTTGACAGGTCGGGCAGAAGGGGGAGCGACCGGAGAGGATGTAGCCGAGTTTTGGGTGGTCATGTTGTAAGCCGCGAGGGAGCGTCCGCTTCGAAGTTCCGTGGCGAGGACGGGGATCGCACAACTCCACCAAATATGTTACGGGAAGGAGACTGACTCAGCGGGGTAGTCACCGATGTATTTACAGCCGGTTAGGCGAGCAGCGCCAGCCACACAGATTAGCTCGCGTCAGTCTATCTGCTTTGTCTTCTTCAGCTCCATGCACTGGCACGTAGCACTACAACAACATTGTTCCAGTGAAAGCCCAAGGCGTGCGATTCGTAACAGTGTGAGATAAGCGCGTACACGCACGCGCGAGCGTCTACCCCGCCCTTACAATTTGTGGGGCCAAGTACGAGCGGGAGATCAACGAATGAGCGTGCGTTGCCGCGTCGTGATGATCTCGAGACGCACGCTCATTGGCCATCTCGCTGGTAAGGCTAAAAATGCGATAGTTTTCTCGTCATCGCACTCACCCGTGGCGTGGTAGATATAAATATATGTTGCCATTTCAACTTTGAAAGAGGTCTTCCTATGTGGCTCAGTGGCTACCGCCACGAACTCAGGAGCACGAGCTCAGACGTTCGATTTCTTGTCTGGAGCCTTTATAAATGCAAAACATTTTTAGCAAACTTCGGCGACTTTTAGAGTATCTATCTATCTATCTATCTATCTATCTATCTATCTATCTATCTATCTATCTATCTATCTATCTATCTATCTATCTATCTATCTATCTATCTATCTATCTATCTAGCTAGCTAGCTAGCTAGCCACCTACGATCATCAGTTTTCCTGGCCGTTTAGATAATGTTATCGATACTAAACTTGGTATAGCATAACATCACTGTATGAAGAACATATTTGATTAGTCATAACAAGAAAATCATGATATGCATGCCAATAATGTCAATATTTGCATTTGTTCGTCCAGCAGCTTTTGCGGTGACCTCATTAACATGGCATAATGCAAAACTGGTGTGGTATGGCATGATTGCATGCCGAACTCAAGCAACAGACCGCAACATGAAAATCATGACATGCGTGCCATGTGACAACATGACTACATGCCATGCTCATGATGCGCTCACGCCCGTTTTGCTGGTGTCAAGTATACCGAATTTGGTATTACAGTACGTGAATAGATGACGAAGATATGTGACTGGTGCAAACATAACACTCATGAGATGCGTGTCATGTAACAACATGACTACATGTCACGCTCACGATGCGTGGCGGCCGTTTTGCTAGCTTCACATGTACCAAACTCGGTATTACGCGACACGAACTGACAACATAGGTAAATGGCACACCCAAATAGGTAATCATGACATGCGTGTCATGCAACTAGAGCTTCATGCAACTTCATGCCACACTGATTATTCGCTCGTGGCTGTTTTGCTAGCTTCACATATGCCAAATTTCTTCTTGGTGATTCGTCCTTACAGTTTCCCTCCGTTTTAACCCCATCTTATTGTTGCGAGTCAGTTCGGTGCAATATCAATTTTAAATCTGGACCCTCTGTGATAATTAGTTTCTTTTACTGTTCCCCGGGGTACGCATCGCCTAATTCTTCGCATCCCTTTCCAAGTTTCTATCTACAATAAGCAACGACTATCTTATAGGCGGCAATTTCAATAAGCTCCCTGTTAGGTGGGTTGACAACAAACTTGTCCTTACTAATTTATTTACCCGATATATGGCGTTTCATGAGGCGATTATTGTCAGTTACGTGTATCAGTTTGTTACTGAACCTACTAGGTGTAACCTCAGTAGTTCTTCCGTCGTAGATCTGCTCTTTTCAAATCAACCATTGCTTCTGCTGGAAAACGCCGTCATTCCTAGGATAAGCGACCATGGCTGTTGTGGCCTACGTTCAGACAGTACCCTTTTGTTGTGCACATAATCGGCAAAGGAACATATATCTTTTTGTTGTAGAATATTATGCTATGTTATTGAATAAGTGTGCCTTTTTTGCGCTGGAATTCAATGATTTAGCTCAGTCCGCCGATTGCAACATCCTGCGGCATACATTTTGGTTTACACTAAGGCAGATGATAGAATAATATGCTCCAAGTAAATATTTGCCTGCCCAACAACGTAGTGATAAGCCTTCGGTTACTCTGGAAGTCAAGCGAATGATCAAAAAGAGACTAACGTGGTTGCCTGGGCGAGTTGTTACGACATGATTCACATAAAAACAGCACCAATAATGGGAGCAGATAATACGGGACCAGATGACATACGATGACCATAACGAGACCAGATGATACGTGGAATTTAAGAGGCTGCAGAAATAGAAAGGCTGGGCAGTGCATGTGTCAGCAAGCCTTAGATTGCGCTATCACAAAGGGAAATAGATTGTCTTCAGAACGTTGGCACACGTGTTGTTCATGGTGCGTTCTGACGATGATTACGCGGTTGTTAGGTGAATTCTGTTTTCTTTGTTTTTGTATTTTCTCTTTTTTGTCAGATACTGCCCAAGCATACATTGTGTGGTTCTGGCAAATAAATCTTGTTGTAAGTCAGTGCCACTGTCTGTCTCCTTCTTTTCTTGTCCCTCGTTATTGGCGCTGTTTTTTATATGAATCAAAAAGAGACATCGTCTCCCATATGCTTATAGAAAGCAAATCAATCCTTGTAATCTCATGGTGCCAAAATCATTTGTAAAAGATATACAAACAAAAACAGCGATTGCAAAGAAGCAAGAATTTCCAGCATTGTGCCGAAAGAAGTTACAAAATAACCAGAAAGAAATGTGGAAGACGATAAAATCAATCAGCAAAGAACCAATTGACAGCCCGAGCATAAATTATGGCGGTGTACTTTTAATTGATGACACAGATGAAGCTTCTGCTTTCAATCGCTTTTTTCAGGCTTTTTTTACGCACCCTTGTAACAGTGATGTACCGTATATTTCTGACAATATCGTTGAATCTGTGGCGGAGCTGGTGGTAAAACTTAGCAGTATACTTAAGTTGCTTAAAAAATAAAGGCTTGTTATGCAAACAGCCCTGACGGTAACCTTCTTAGGGTTGGAGGCTTACTCTGAAGTAATTGCCACCTACCTTGTCATAATCTTTGAGAAATTATTGCGTACTTCTTGTTTACCTAGGCAATGGAAAGTCGAAAATGTGGTTTCGATACATAGAGGTGGTCGAAAAAATATTGCTTCCAACCAGGGGTTGATTTTCTTAACGAGTGTGTGTAGTAAAATAACGGAGCACGTAGTCTAGAGCGTCGTAATGAAACATCTAGAAAGTAAAAATTTTTTATCAAATCTCAGCATGGATTCTGGTCTTGTCTTTCTTGTTAAACACAGCTCAAAGAATTCAGTCATGATCTCTTTTACTGACCTTGGGGTGCAGACAGACTATATTCCCGGACTTTCCGAAATTGTTTGATTCTGTGAGCTATGTTCTTCTGTTGCATAAACTCTCAACTCTTACTAGTACTTCTTCATTGCTTGATTGGATTGGATGTTATCTACAAGACTGTATGCAACCTGTGGTAATTATTGGTGCTCACCCTGAATATGTTGCTCTTACTTCGGGAGTTCCATAGGGATCTGTGTTGAGACCTTTGCTGTTTCTAGTCTACATCAACAATATGACTCAGGATGCCTCATGTAAAGTTCATCTGTGCACGGATGATTGTGTGGTTTAGCATTGTATTAGATCCACCTCTGACTATCAGTACTTGCAACGCGATTTAGACAGTATTGTTCACTGGTGTGATAGGTGAAGTATGTCTCTGAACCCAAAGAAGTGCCAGCGTGTCTCCTTTACTCATAGATGCGACTCACACCCAATTCATTGTACATTAGCGACCATCCAGCTAACGTGAATAACTGAGTATAAATACTTCGGTGTTTACTTTTCATCAAATCTTACCTTCATTAAGTAGTTTGAATATGTCACAGCGAGATCCTGCAGAATGTTGAGATTTGTTCAGCGGAACTTTCGGCTAGCTCCTCCCAAAATCAGAGAAATACTCTACTTTTTGAATGTGTGACCTGTCTTACAGCTCGCTTGTGTGGCGTGGTAACCACAAAGAAAAAGATCGTCTAATATGCTTGAGATCGTACGAAACCACGCCGCTTGTTTTGTGACGAATAACTATGACTTTATTGCCAGTGTAACTGCGCCTAAGAATAGATTAGGGTGGGATTTGTCAGTTTTGCGTAGCCAAAACTTGAGGTTAGAAATGCTATTTAAAATATCTCATGGTGATATCTGTGGTATCTCATAGCCCACGCTCTAAAATAAGATAAAGTTTTTGCAAGACAAAAATTTACCCATGTTCTTTTTTTTGCACTGACAATGTCCCAGTGGAATCGGCTTCCACAGGAGATTGCAGCCTGCGCAACTGAACTATCTTACAGGGGCATGCTTCTACACTCTTATCTACATTTTTGTTTGTATCAGTTTTTGCATTCATCTTGTTTTTGAATAGTTATTTTTATGTAAGCACATATTACGCTGTGTATTTCTTCCCTGCAATAATGCCCTCACGTGCTGAGGTCTTTGTATTAAACAAATAAATAAACAAATAATTTCTTTGCACGCTGGCACGGGTTGTTCGTCTTCGTCTGCTTCGTTCACTAGCAATTGACTGGTTCACTGTTTACTCACACAGCACACTTGGTGAGAGTATGATTTTTATGGTCTTCTCTCAGTTACTTAACTGCACAAATAAAATGATCTGTTCTCTATTATTAATGGAAAGAAAGTGTGCTGACAGAAGTTTTTCAGCCAAATAGTTACAGCACACTACTGAATAGGCACCTCTCGTATTATTATTCATTTTCAGTGTTACACTATCACGCAAAGATGTTCTTCCACAATGGCTGCTTCGTTTCCGATAAAAAATTATTTATATACTCTTTTACGTAGAAGTGTTGATCGGAACAACCCCGCCAGATATGTGGTAAGGCCAAATCAGGAGGTTTACGTCCTTTCTTTGGCTTACCTTGTAGGCTAACCCTGAATATGCGTAACACCGAAAATGTCAAAAAAATTGGAGGACCCTTATCTTCGCCTATCAGAGCGATAACAGTTCTCTGCCTATACTGCATACTTCAGGCACTCATTGTATACTTTTTATGGTATTACCTTATTCGAGAAGTTTAAAATGTGAATTAGTATCATGCAATCTGAAAGTGGGTTGTCTCAGCCAAGCTTTCGCATATTGCCGCATTCTGCGTTATGAGTAGCAAGCTTGAAACCACAAGTTGTTATTCGGGCGAACTTGCTGAACACCCGCCACATGGCCTTAACAGGATAGGCGGAAAAGCATGTGCGGTTTTCCTAGTGGGTGGCCAGATTTAAATGATGAAGTCAGTAGTATATTCACATGTTCTTTGCCCGATGACAGTCTACGCTTCTACCATGCATTCTTACTACGATATAACATGTTGTATTGTGAAGCATGCATACAAGAGGCGTGTGTTTGTTAAGCGTGAAAGATATAAATGCGAAGCCATTCTTTGCCAACTTCGGTAACATTGAGTGTACCCATCTATCTAGCCGCCGACGACATTTAGTTCTCCTACCCATTTGGATAATGTTATCCATACCGAAATCGGCATGTCATAACATGACTGTATTACGAGTACAAGAGACTAGTCATAACAAGAAAATTATTACATGTATGTCATGAATGTGATAATTTGCATTTCATGGTCCTGCAGCTCTTGCGGTGGTTTTGTACACATGGCACGTCGCAAAACTAGTATGGTAAGGCATGATTGCATGGCGAACATAAGCGACAGACCCTAACATGAGAATCACTGTATGCGTGTCATGTAACAGCATGTCTACCTGCCACGCTTATATGCGCTCACGGCAGTTTCGCTAGCGTCACATATACAAATTTAGCATTACAGTACGTGAATGAATGACGAAAGTATGTGAGTGGTGCCGGTGCGTGTCATTTAACAACTTCACTACATGCCATGCGCGTGATGCGCCGTAGCCGTTTCGCTAGCTTAAATACGAGATGAGTTGCGTGTCATTTGGTAATTTTACATTTGAGGTGCATGTCATTTGGTATTACAGGACGTGAATGGATGACCAAGGAATGTGACTTGTGCAAACATGATAATCATGAGATGCGTGTCATGTAACAACATGACCACGTGTTACGCTCATGATGCGCTCACAGCGTTTCGCTATCTTCACATGTACCACATTCGGGATTACAGGACGCGAGAGAAAGACATAAGTAAATGACACGTTCAAAGATGGTAACCATGGCAGGCTTGTTATGTAACAACATGACTACATGCCACACTCATGATGCGCTCGTGGGCGTTTCGCCAGCTTCTCATATGCCAAATTTAGGATTACGTCACGCGATCGAAAGACGAATGTATGTGACTGGTGCAAACGTGATAATCATGAGATGAGCGTCATGTAGGAACATGATTAAATGCCACACTCATGGTGCCAATACACTTGAACGTGACCCGGCACACTTGCACCAGTGTTCATTTGATCGCGTCACGCCGGTGATGCCAATATACAGTGTCTAGAAATATACTGCCTAGTGTGCTGAGCGCACGCATTCCATTCGAGAGAGGGTGGCTGCGCATGTGATGACTGCACTCAGATGCACAAGTGGCGCTGCGTGTCGAGAGGGTGCGCGAACGCGCGTAATTCCTCTCGTCCTGTAGTTGCCCGTGCCTCGCCACGTTTAAAATCTATGTGTGACAGCTGCCATCTGATTTACTGTGAAGTTCGACGGCGTTATATGTACACTGCAACACCTTCAGATCTTAAAAGCTAACCGGCAATGCAAAGAAAGGACGTGTATTGTGCCGCTGACTTAAAGAAGTTACCGGTCGAGCAAAAAAAAAAGTGTCTTGTTTACCGCACTAACGGATCCAGCACGGTTTCTCGAATAATAAAGCAGTGTCAAGAGGGCAGACACAAGGCTCAATCCGAAGGCAGTCTTGTGAGAAAAGCATTCTGAGAGTGACTCCACCGAACAATCTTTTCGAACTTGGGGGAAAGGTGTCGAGAATGAAAATGCAATTAGGCAAAATTTCAAATATTAGTATTTATATAAAACGTTGAAAATACCCTTTCGAGTTTCATTCACACAGTTTTTCTCCCATGTCAACGCCGGACTCTTTTTCAAACAACGTTTTGAGTATCATATGCGGCAAGTGTCAGATTATTCATTGGCTTGTTATCATTCTTTGTTTTCACTCGAATCCTGATGGAATGCAGGCTAAGAGGTAAAAGCTTTAGGGTCTTCTGTGACAATTCTTGCTCTCAAAAACAAAGCACATTCTAAAAAATAAAGCTGGTGGTTATGCTGTCAATGGTTTTTAAAATTAATTTCGTTGCGTGTTGCAACCACTTTTAGCATCTATCTATCTATCTATCTATCTATCTATCTATCTATCTATCTATCTATCTATCTATCTATCTATCTATCTATCTATCTATCTATCTATCTATCTATCTATCTATCTATCTATCTATCTATCTATCTATCTATCTATCTATCTATCTATCTATCTATCTATCTATCTATCTATCTATCTATCTATCTATCTATCTATCTATCTATCTATCTATCGAATCGCCTACGTCTGGGTGCCCTCACGATCACCCCCACCCTAGGTAACGCAGAACGTTGAGTCAACGTGGTTTGAATGTAACGAATGTAAGGCAACATTACACGGTAAGATATAACACTGCATCGACGTTTATAGTGTTGCGTTGCCATAACACAGTGTTTTCAAATGTTGCAGCAATATTCATTTAATGACGTTGTCCGAACGTCTTGTTTTTAACGAGGCAGCATCATTCAAAATATCACGTCGCCCTAACGTGACGGTATTATTGTGGCAACAACAATCAAATAACAGCTAACCAATGTTTAACAGTGAACGCAAAGACAACATGGAAAACATAATCGCTGAAACATCTAATAACACTCATGGCAACTTTTTCAACTTCGTGTACTCATTTGATTAAATCCAGACAGTGGCTAGTTAGTGTGGTTTAGTTAGAAATAGAAGAAGCATGAACAACACAGACAACATTTCAGCCTATGCTCTACACACTCTAATCCTTCTATGAATCTGATTCCTTTACACAGCTACACTGTATGTTTTTATTTATTTATTTATTTGTTTGACAATACAGGATTGCCATAGTGCAGGAGACAAAAAAAAACACCACTATGAGTAACTTGACTAGTATTCTGTAGCTCTGTAGCATACGTTCTTCCCACAGAGTAACTGCATTGACAAAAAACAAAGAAACACAAGAACACAATCACATGGCGGAGACCATTGCGTCGCCTTCTCACGTCTGTAACTAGATACGCTAAACACAGAGAATTCACGTGTGAGAAAGATATGTTCAAGAGCAAGCCTTTTAGGACCCCAAATTTCTAGGCTACAAAAAGCCTGCTGCAGGCAGGCTTCATCTTAACATGTATGGATGCAGACTTGAATAATTAATTACCTATTTATTTTAATTATTACTGTGGGGTTGTAAAAGTAGAATGAGAACCTATACATTATGAAGTGAGCAAGCAGTAGTTAAATCAAACTGTGCCTCCATTATGATACATCACTACAATCATGTTTTAAAGAAGGCTTCCAGATTAAACACACAAGAAACAGATCTACAAAAATGGGAACTACAAGCTTGCGTGATGCAAGGCAACAGTTAAAAAAACCATATGGTTGGCAAGAATTATGGAAGTGGAATCAATAGGAACCACGGAGCTAGAAAAACAGCTGTTTCACAGAGCCCTTACTCTAGGGGAAATTTAAAAACAATGCAATGATTTGAGAAAAAAATGCAAACAGGAGAATCAGTAACTGGATACAGTAATAAAGTAAAGTCACGTTCGAAAGAGAGAGAGAGAGAGTGTTGGTATGAAGAAAGGCAGGGAGATTCACCGGAAAGCAAGTATCTGATTTGCTACTTTACACTTGGGAAGAGAGACTGAAAGGTAAGAAAAACGGAATGAAGCGAAATAATAAACACGCACTAGATTGTCACAAACCTTCCACGAGGCGAGTCGTTCGCAGAAATTTTAGGATGACGGTCGAAGTTTCAATAAATGTATACACATGCTTAGCTTTCAGACAAAAAAGGGCGCCCATACTCATTCGAAACTGCCTTGACAACTGTTTGCAGTACTCAAGTATTTGGTAGTGTCTTTGACTGATGAAAATACAATAGAGCAGCAATTTCACGTGCTCTGCTCTTACAGCTTTGTTGGAACTCGCATCGTCATGAAATCAATTCATGTCTTCCTAATAACGGCGTGTAAGTAAACATCGGCCAAAAATTAGGCAATTGTAGAAAGTGTGTTATTCTGTCACTGCCAAATCTATCCTTCACGGCACACATAGCAAACACCAGGCCTCCAGAAGACACTGTCTGCAAGCAAATATAAACATCAAATTGCACTAGAATGAAATGCCTCACTAATACAGAAGGACGGTCACTCACAGCAAACACAGTAGACACCAACAACGACAAAGCACACCTGCTCAAAACACTGTGTTGTTGGTAAGAAAACCTAAATCACAAATTTCAGTATCGTGATAATGCACAGTAATCTGCAAACAATATCACCCACAGCAAATCTGGGAGACGCCAACAAGGAGATGCCAAGCCTGCACAAGACACTGTGCAGTTCACAAATAATACCAGACCAATGCAGTCCTCTTGCTATTTGTCAAAGGCCTGGCTTCAGCTTCACTTTGACTGTAAGGCTTATGTCGGCTTGAACAAATGCACCTACCGATTTCGACTCCTTTGCTCGAGTAGGTCAAGTGAAAAGACACACAACTGAGGCAAAGCTGCTATTGAGATGCCATTCTTTCTTCGCATGACTTCATGCAGCTTTCTATGTAGGAGATGTAGAAGTAGCACCAAGTTTATTCAGCTGTCTAGGCGACTGATAAATTTGGTCAACTGCAATGTTTTTCTAGTTGGTCACAACACAAACGGCTGAGGCATATGTCACAGGTGGGCTGGTTTTTCCTTATTATGCTACCGTGCACTTCAATGCTCTAAGCTCTGTCCGTTACTGGTCCCACAACAACACGATTATCCCTTGAAATCGAGGCGTGAAGGATTACAGTCCTAATGGAGTCTTCTTTCTTCAGTAAAGGCAGCTTCGATGCTTTCTCTCTGTAGTAGTTTCTTACTAATTCCATTTTTTTCTACGAAGTCTGCTAGTGCAGGGTAGTTTTTTCAAGCAGCATGTTTGCTGTCGACAGAGTAGGTATGGTAACTTGTCATCAGTTAAACGAGCTTCTCTTTCTGTTCCAGCGTGATGTGCATGCATAAGTAGCACCACGTTTATGCAGTGGTCTGGACCACTAATACATTTGGTCAACTGCATTGGTTTTCTTGTTGTTCACAACACAACGAAGGCTTAGGTTCATTTATTAAACTGTCAACTAATAAATTAAACTAAGGCTGATTTGAGCTGGAAGTTCTGTGCGAGCTGCTGCTGCTTGGTGAGCTTGGCGAGCTCTGTACATGACAATTGTGAACAATTGTCACTAGTTCGCACAAATAGTGATTAATTCCTGGGGAGGTCTGTTGTGAGATCATCTTGTCGCGCTGCTGCTCATTGTTACATTCACGAACTTCTACGATTGAGGTAGTGGGGGAGCAACCGAGACGTTATTTAGCTTGCCGCTTTGAGTAGCGAAGGGTTTAGCGGGTATATGCTTTGTTACTTGTCGGCGTAGAGTGTGCTTGAAGTGTTGATTTCTGGTTCTGGAGTCGCCTCAGTTGGAGGACCGAAAGCTAAACCGTTGTAGATAAGGGCAACATGTCCACCGGCTACGGAAAGTCGAAGTATCACCCTCTGTTGAATAGATGCAGTTTTTTTACTCTCAACGGTAAAATAAAGCTGAAATCGCTGTGTGAACAGCATTAGGTTCTCCCACAAATCGCTGATCATGCACTTACGTGCTCAGACGCACTCTGCTGTGAACGTTATTTTGTGTAGAAAAATCTGAATCAAGTGAGCTCAGTGATGATGCTTAGCTGTTGCGTGGAGGTACTCTGCTTTTTTTCACTAGACGTTGTCGTTATCTGTCACACTTGAACGACTCCTCTCTTGACTAAGCCACCATACCTTGACGCCTTTTACCGAGAATGCAGAGCAAAACCACATGAAAATAAAATGCTACATGTTATTTTTTCGATTACAGCTTCATTTTAAAGTGGTTTTCAAAGTCTTGATTCCAACTTCATTTTTAAAGTGGTTTTGTAACATTAAAAAAGAGAACAGGTAGACAGCATAAAAAAAGCGAGACAAAGTTTGTTTGCAAAGGACCAAATTATTGTACGCACTCAAATATCCGTATGAAAACGCTAGGACTTGTACAGCTCAACTGAAATTTCAGTTACGCACTCGTTATTTGATTTTTTTGCACCCTCTTTATGCGTTTTTACGATGCTTTTTATGTTGCGCTCATCAGATGTCAACAAGACCAAAATTCAGTCAAGATTAAAAATAACATTACAATTTACACAAAGAATATTTAAAATTACCTTGTTATAAAAAAAGCGATAGCCTTTAGGATTGTCACTGGCTCTATTTGTCTCGGAGGCTATACACTGTCAACATCTGGTCCCGCCCTGCATCATGGGCTGTTATAGCCATGTGATAGCATTTCGCACTCAAAATAATGGAGGGTTCCGCCGCGCTCCCTTCATCGCAGGTTAGCAATGTGAAATTTTAGTTTATAGAGAGTCTGCGTGGCTGCATTTATCGGCTTTGTGTTCTGATTTGCCAACTCCTGTCAGTATACAACTAAGCATGGCGTTCGGCGGCGGTCACGCCTTCAACCTGACCACTCCTCACGCTGCATGTTCGGGTAAGTAGCAGGGTTTGCAATCTTCTCTTTCGTAGCTCTTTCTGCCATCGCATGTTTCGTAGCACTAATTGTTACGTAAGTCACGTTCACTGCCGGTGTCACACGGACACTTTTGATCGCAATTTGGCTCCCGAATGGAGGTTTGACTCTCGTTTTAGGCAAACTCGATGCAGATTAACTTAGCAACGACGATTGTTGATCGCGATCAATAAATGAGACCCGTCGTTGTTCTGTTCTCGCTCTATAACCATCGTCATGCCATAACAACTAGCTCAAACTGCCAATCTTCCAAATCAACTCTTCTGACGAACAAATGTACTCGTGCGACCCCGATGCAATCTACTGTATGCAACCAAAAAACATAAATCTGTCATTTCTGCGTACATTCACTTTCTATATCTCAATTTTTGTAGCGTATACGATGTATGTACTAAATAAAGTAAAAATAATATCGACTATTCCATTCTAAGAATCATTGTTAGGTTGCCTTGTGTGATTATGTCTACAAAAGATTGGCCCTTTGGTTGAGTGGGAGCCCCTTGTTCGTTTAAACGACGGTTTCGCCATGTTTTCCCGGGCCCCGAGTTTCGCCGTAACCTCTTCCGTCGCGTCTGTTATCATGTCCTTGTACAAGTTTCTTCGTTTTATAGAATAAATATAGTTTTACTTCAATTAGTCTGTGAGTAGAACAAGTATGATTCTATTATGGCAGTTAAAACAACCGCAGCCGGTAAAGCTTATTCCTATCGACTTGGTGACGTGCGGCACAACTATTCATTTGCTTAACCCCTTGCAAACAATTGAAAAGTGAATAACTGAATACAACATTGTCAATGATTGTGTAATCAATCTGGACACTCGAATTCTAACCACTCAAATATTGACCATAGCCTGCATGACTTAATGTTTAAAAATTAATAGAATGGAAAAACCCCCTGATAAAGACTACTTGAAAGTACTACGCTGTTTTCAAAGACACCTACAATCGCACTTCTAGATTCGGAAATGCTTCGACACTGTTGTTTGTATGCTATAAAGGTTTCATGGAGTCTATCCTTAAGACAGCGTCCCATCTGACCCATGTAGCTCCTGCTGCATATCAGTGATTGTGTACATCATGCCTTAAACACAGGTTACATACTTTTGCCTTTGATGAGTGAGGCAGCGTTTCCTTCCTTTCATCTGATCGATGAATCTGCTTAAGTCAGAAAGTTTCACGGGCCATAAACACTATTCAACTCCAGCACTTTCTTCCTATTTTCTAGTAGAGTTTGTGAGAAACGCTGTGCATGCTAAGTGCAACAGCTGTCTTCTTTTCTTGCAGCCCTTCAGATGGTCTGTAGTTCCTTTGTACGTCTAGGATACCTCGCATGCGTAAGCGATTCTTCGGCTAGAGGCAACTCGTCTTGAGTTGAACCTGCAGTATGAAGTCTAGACACTTACTTGGACATTGCTTCTTCCACCTTGTGTTGAAGCGATCCACACAGAGCGCTCCGCAAGGCCGTGTACAATGCCGCCTTCTTGGTCCTTTTTGCATGCCCCAATGAGAAAGGCAGCCGTGGCTTCCATGAAAGAGACTTATACCGCTAACTTGTGCACCATTTTGTAAAAAGCTGTGTTAAGTGCAGGGATTCGATTGCGAAACATTTGGGAATGTGTTGCCACAAGATGCTGGAGCTTGTGCTGCAAAACCTTCATACTGGGCTTGACAACCTACTTGCAGTCCATAGATTCTACCCAATTCAACAGTAAACAATTATCCACGTAGCAGATTGTACAGCACTGAAACCTAGCAATTTGCTATTATTGTTCCTTTAAATTTTGGTCAAGTGCAGGTCTCTAAAAATTGATACAGTTCTCGATTCTATACAAAAACCCTGCCGTTACAAATACACTTTTATGACCTAGCCAAAAAAGGTAGACTCGAGTAACAGCGTGACAAAAACTTCCAAACACCTGCCAGTGACTTTGACACTTTCCAGGGAAGGATACTGCTCAAATAAATTTGATATCATCCTTGACGCAGAGCAGTAGATCGTTTGTGCTGGCAGGCTGTTTATATTTGGTTAATATTTGCATTGATTTTCATTGAGTTTTACTTGGCGTGTGCTGAGAGAAAAAAATACTAATAAAAGGTCGATGACTTCTAGTGCAGTAAGATCCTCCTGCGTTGCGGATGATTTTCCGGTGTTTCACTAGACAGAACTAATAGACTGGGAGTAGAATGTTGTGCCCACTTTGAAGGTTTCTTTAATGTAGAATGCTTCCATATTTCACGTGACAAGGTACTTCTATTCTTTCCAAGGACGGATACACTGGAAAACCTAGCCTCACGTTTGCAGAAACCACAATAGGCTGGCAAATATGTCGAAAGTTTATTTTTCAAAGGAAGTTCTTGCTCCCTGATTTTGGCCTTTATGCACCGGCACATTTGTATGCACATTGTGGTACCTGCAAGTGTAAGGCTAGGTTTTTCATTGATCCTTCCTTGGAAAGAGCGATGACACCTTAGCACGCAAAATTATGAAAGCATACTACAATAAAAAGAAGAGAGACACTCATGTTAGTACTGCATCTGTTGCTCTGCGTGGTGGGAATTTTATTCCTCAGAATCTCTTTTGGTTTAGTGGCTTTTTTTGTGATAATTCTATTGTTGTCAATCTTATTGCATGTTTTTTTACTAGCATGTGAGGCAATGTGCTTGGGCAAGGTTGCTACGCTTATATATTTCGCTGATTTTCTGAGAATAAAGTTAGTTTCAAGCGACGCCCTTTCTGTTCTGTCCTCAATTTTCTTCCCCGATGGTATAGATTTTCGTTTAATTAAGTAGGCATGTGCCAAGTAGCCAAACAAAATAATTTATCAAGGTGGCGGTCCCACTCCTGCAGCACCCGCTCTGCATTTTATTCGCTGTTTGCTGACGTTCTACGCTCAGCCTATTGGTGTGAATTGTATTGCATTAGAAAGCTTGCACTCCCCACTTTCTAATGATCGATAATATTGTCACCTAGTCTGAAGCGGTTTTGAATAGCATTCAAAACAGTGCGAGCAAATACCAGTGCTTTTGCTAACCAGCCTCCGTTGCACTGGAAGTGTGGCAAAACTGTTCAACATAACCAATTGAAAATTCCTGAGCCTCTTCATAGAGCATTATGCACCAAGGTGTAAATAAAGAATTGTAGCAAGTAAAGCAATCAAAAAGACATGAAGGCTTCAATCAAAATGAGCAGAAAAATGTAGGTTTACCAGTGAATACCTTTTTTTTCTTTTTTTGTGTTGAACAACAATAATGAGTGGGTTTCCAGGCTACAAAGTACCTATTTTCTACGCGAAGTTGTTTTGCGTTCTGTCGAATAGCTCATGAATAATAACTGCTTGAATGCACAAATTTATGGATTCACTTGTTCAGGCATTACCGACGAGTTGGAAAAACTGTCCAAAATGAAAATATGAAATTTCAATATGCAGAAAACTTGACCTTGCCTTCTTCTATTTTTGAGACTCGTAGGACATTACCAGGTGGTATTTCCTTCGCGGAGAGATGAGGAATGTTTGGCAGTGTGTGTTCCACGTGATAATGCTTGAAGGGTAGTATAACATATGACCTTATTGAGAGACTAGGCTGCACGTGTGAAGGAATGGCGACAAGACGCGCGTCACGTTTTTTTCTTGGGAGAGGAGTGGAGGTCACAAGGCCAAGCAGCCTCTATAAACATTGCACAGAGTGGTGACAGTTGCTAACTGAGAGGTAGCTTGAATCGTCTGCAAATCATTGGTGAAAAATAGTAAGCTTCCGAGATTTTTTACCAGTGCGTGGCGGATAACTTCAGAGGCTATGGACGACCTCTTCCTATTTCGGTTTCCTTCATAGAGGCGCTTTTCAGACTTGAAAAGAGCCCACTGAATAGTTTGTGGATAGTTAGCGGGCAAGTTGGTGGAAAACAAACTTGCATGTGCGCAGTAACTACATTATAAACTGTGAGTTATTGACCCATTTTTCCCTGACTGCAGCAAGAAGTGCGGATGACTGCGTGAGCTCTACAGCGCTCCCAGCCACGCGCAGCAAAACAAACATCAAGTGTCTTGACGCCTTCTGAAGTTTGGAAACAATATTTTCAGTATGCCAACTTCTTGATAAAAGTTGTGTTTGCTAGCGTAATACTTAGTCTCAAATTACGGTAAAACATGTGTCGCTAATGATCATTGTGTCCTCGAAGATCTTTGTGTTGATGCCATTTGCTTGTTGGAGTGGGCAGTGACCGGTCTAGCAGAGAGGTAGCAGGAATAAAGCTTGAACAGCACGAAATAGACAAGATGGTTACCATTTACCTCTAGCAAAGCTAAGCTTTGGCAAATATTCTGTTCGCTCATGTAGGTCATGTTATATCTTACTTTCTAGGCATCAGGCATTCAATGACCATAGCGGGACATTATGCATTTACTCTCAGCATTGGCCACCATAGACACCTAGAGAATGAGATGTTCGCAAAAAACGTGGCCGTACTCAAGCGTATTTCTCCAATAAACTTCTTCGAGTGGTGACTGGGTACAGCCACAAATGTGTGAGCCACCTATTGCTCCTGCACCTCCCAACTGACAAATGCAATACCCGGACCGGTTTTGCAGCTTCCACTCGCTAAGTCATGGGTCACAATCAGCTAGCGTGCTGTCCAGACACTCAAGATGGTAAAAGCACAAAGGGGGTAAGAGGAGGAGGCAATTTTAAGTTTGAAAAAAAATGGAAACTTGCAAAAAAAAAGACTGTGCGTGAGTTTTCGCGGTAACCATATCAAATGGTAGTGCTATAGTACCTTCATAGGTGAACAATAATTAAGCAATTGTTTCGTGTGACCACTTTGTGTACCACACCACTGTGCTGCTGTTCTAAAACTGGAATGAAAATATCCGCAGTACCATGAGCACAAACAGATCACATTCTGACAGGTCTACCATCGCATTCGCGAAAGCCCAGTAAGTGCGCAGGTGGGGTGTGAAATTTCTGCCCTACAGACACTCCCAAGATCACCTATGCGTTTGTCTTAGAGGATTTGAACGCGGAAGCAGCCACCCTTTTCTGCTTCTCGATCGACTGTATTCACTCACCAAAACCTTTCTGCATCTTATACGTTTTGTCAATTTCTCGGTGATCTGTCCAATTTAGACCAAGTGGCGATGACACTTGATGACATCATGAATTCAAAAATTTTGGTGATCTATGATGTCAACCAATGATTTTATTTAGCACTCGTGTAGAGCCACTACAGGCAATTTTCGCGCTTGATAAAGCCTCTAAACTTTCTGGACCATGCGTACTGTGCTGTTTATCTTGCAGGAGCGCGGGAATAATATTAACTTTTCACACTGAATGGAATGCTGCCTAAGGCATATCAAATTAAATACCCACTTTTTGGATTAGAAATCTGCGTGATTATGATATCATTAGATTCATTGTTGAAAGTTCAGCGGGTGCAATTTGCATCTGTCTTACAAATTATTTGTGGTGCGAGTGGAACTCGTTTTATAGCTGAAAGAATGGGCTCTCATATGTTTCACTAAATCTGAGCACTGCATTCGTGTATCTAAGTGTGAGAAGGCCCTGTAAGTATGAATATTGCGCTGCATGACCTCATCATTCCCTCTGTCGGCTCACCGCGCTTGCACCACATCATGATCGTTCTCTCTCCGACCACATTCATATTCTTGAAGGTTTCAAGCAGCTATGTGAGAAAAAAAAACGAAGTGGCAACCGATACATCTGTTGAACGATGCATCAGGCTAGTAATGTTTTGACTGGCAAATGGTTTGCGCCGTTCATGCCCATGAAATCACCATTTTTTTCGCTCACTGCAAGGCATGAAAAGAGGCTTTGTGTAATGATATCCAAGAAGTAGTAAACGATACTTTTCTAGGTAGCTTCTGTATGTAGCGACATAAATATCAAGTGGATTATGCGCAACACCCGCAGTAAATGCGCAGAGGCGTCCACTGTTCAAGGGAACGCCGGAGCACGTGTCATCTGCTCTGTTGTTTTTTTTTTACAAACTGCCACACCTAGTGGCCACGTCACCAAGTAGATTATGTGACATTTACATCCTCTGAAACAGGCTTGCAAACCTCGCCAGCTATCGCTCGTGTCTCTCCACTCACTACATTCCCCCTGTAGGGTTTCTAGAACGAATATTAATAGCACCGGCAGGTAATAAATGGTACCGGCTGGAGAGTAAAGCCTCAAAAAGGGGGCCATTTTAGTACTTCTGCTGAACGAAGAGTGCACGATGTGAAGCAGAGGTAGAGAAAGGGAAATAGCAGGACAGGAAGCATACATATGCCGGAGGGACGTCTGACATCATGCCCATCAAGGTGTTGCCTCACAAAGACTGGTGTGCAGCTGCGGCCTGCTAGCAATGTTTCAAAAACACAAACAGATCTTCAGAAAAACTGAAAGTAAATGGTTTATCGGAAGAGAAGCTGCACTCAAGTAGAATTTCGATGCTTTCGTCTTTTTTTTTTGTTTTTGGTAAGTGTGCTTTAAGCTCGGACGGAGCATCATAGAGTGATGCATATTGGTGCTTTTTGAGTGTCAGAAAGAAGGTATGTTGTAAACGAGACGTCGTAAAGTGCTGGTATTCTGTTGCTTTGCATGAGGCTAAATGTTCGGATTTGGGTGCACGTTAAAGAACCCCAGATGGTCGAAATTTCCGGAGCCCTCCACTACGGCGTTTCTCATAATCATATGCTGGTTTTGGGACGTTAAGCCTCACATACCAACCGAGGCTAAATGTAGCTAACATAAGTTATACCAGTGTTATGAGGGCTACGCATTGTAGGCGAGTTATCCATGTTTTGTTGTGAATTTGCAGCTTAACAAGATATTCAAGAGAATGCCTCAGGGAAGCCACTGATACAGTGTCTTCATGACGAGGAAGAACATAAATTTCTAATTTTATACGACCAAGTGTAGAGCATGAAACTAAGCTTGTCCTATTCTAAATAGTTTGGGGAATTTCATCTAAAGCAAATGCATGAAATTGGGTGAAGTTTGTTTTGATGCTTTCAATTTAGAAAGAGCAATCTGACAGAGTGAGAAGCACTCGTTGAACTAACTACTAACCGAAAAGCTGGTAGCCAACTGTGTCACTTCTTGAATTAACACAGGTGGCGGTGGCGTAGCCAAATAGAAGACACGCATAGATAACAATTTCCAAAAATACAGTTCGCTGGCAATAGCATAAGTATGGGATGGTGGATTATCGGTAGTCAACGCACGGCATAAATGCTGAGTAGCAATGTTTGTTTTGGCTCTGGAGGGAATCATGTACGCAAAGATAGAAAGCAAGTCTATAAATGATTTTTAATAAACAATTTTTTTCTCTGGAAATATTTGAACATATGCCAAATTAACGTTTAAATAAAACTCTGCTCCTTAGTGATTAAAATATGTACTCCGACTTTACACAAAATACAACAAATCTACACAGACATTTCGCCTCCTATGTGAGTGGCATCCTCAATGTGCACTGGCACCAAATCTGTGAAGGTGACAAAATTCACTGATTGTCTCGTATGTGTTCACTCATCTAGATGGAGCTGTGATTGTTGTTGCACGCTGGCTGGTCACGAAGGTCTAACCACGACTCGAAAAGCTTTCTCTTCCCTCTCTTTCGTTCCCGAGCCAGCGTCATCGACTTACGGAATTCGAAGGCATGCCTCATTTTCAAGCAGTGTTTGATGAGTTTTTTTCTGAGAATGCGTGGTTTTTGTGATGTCCCCTTTGTGTTCATTAAAACTCGTTAACTACTTCCTGTCAGTTTTGCAAATATAATTGGTGTCACAGCCACTGAACAAGAACTTATAAACAACCCTGTTTTGATCATTCGCAGGCGGGCTGTCTTTTGGCTTAGAGAGCAGGTTTACAAAGGTACAATGAGGCTTGAAAATTGTTTCATTTCCCATTGGAAGGAGCGCTATTCGAACAGAGTCCGATAAACCTTCAACGTAAGGTACAGAAACAATGGGTTTTGTGTTTTCTAGCGGCACACTCCTTGTTCCCTTTTGCATGTGTTTCTGGGTGTTGTTGATAAACCTGCTCAGATAATGGCTTCTCTATAGTTCACCAACCTCACTTTCCAACTATATAACTGCAAGTGCTGATCAGGGATGTTTGCGACACCACATGCATGAGTGAAATAGACTGAAAGTGGCCAACAGCGCCCAAAGAGCAAAAGGAGACATTGCAAAAACCATCCATGCCACGCATTATCGACAAAACTCGTCGAAGACTGTTTGGCTACGGGACATGCCTTCGGCTTCAGTAATCAGACAACGCTAGCTCGGGAACAAAAGTGGGGCAAGAGCAATCTTCTCGAGTCGTGATTGATTAGTTGGACAAGTTGGCGCGCGACAACAACCTCGGCCGCATACTAAGTGACACAAGAGAAAAGCAGCATACTGAGGATGCCAGCTGAATATTTGGCGAAAGGTCTATGTAGTTTTTGCTATATATTGCTGTGCTAATTATGATTATATGTTTTTAATCAAGAACTGGACTGTCTTTTGAAACATTTTTACATCTGCTCCTTAGTTATAACTCTGCTGCATACTGTTTTGTACCAAAAAAGTGCTGATAATTTGATTTTTATGTTTTGTATAAAATTTTGCGCATATGCACGTGCCGGAAGAAGAAAATGAGCAGCAGAATTTCATCTTGATTTGCCACCAATGCAGCTCATGATGAGTGACAAAAGGAATACTGTGCTGTGAGTGCCATCAGTTTGGTAAGCACCATATTGTATGGCAATTTTAAACTACTAACAGTTTTATTTTTGCATCATTTATATTATTTAGCTCAACGAACATTGCCACCCTGAGAATAACTAGGTATACTGAATATGTTTGAGCTGAAGAACAGAATTAGGACCGTAAGTAAGCTGGAAATGTTCGTTCTTTGCCATCAATAATTAGTAAGGAGCCAATCATTCAGCTCAATAAAGCTTCACAAATTTCATCTCAGCACTATTCAGGTTTCTTTCACTGCAGTGTCTTTCACTGCGGAATCTTTACATAGCTTTCTGTCAGTCCTGGCACAGCTTTCATAGGTTGTTGCAGACAGACTTCCTTAGCCGATTCTCTACATTTTTAGAGAAGTGTTCCGATTTATTTATTTTGTTTGCTTGATAAGCTACTTGAGTGGGTCTAATCACTTCCTCTTCAAAATGCAGGCTCTCATTGCCAACTGATAGCCTCGCATCATGGCTTGTTTCGTGGTAGTCACAGCCATCACCCTACAATTGCTGTTTGCGCACATAGTCGACAGTGTACCCCTCTTGGATGTACCCTGACCTAGTGAGCTTCTTCACTCAAGTGGAACTACATTGGCAAAGTCTCGAGCTAAGACTGGCAACTTCAACATGTTGCTCAGCTTCCAAATGTGAACTCCAGTGGGCATGTGAACTGTTGAGGCGGTATGGTTGTTTGTTGCTTCTCTGATGGTGATGCAGGCTGGTGTCTATTTGTCATTCTACTTCAAAGGATTGCATTTCCTGTGCCTGCTGCTGTTCCTTTACCCACAAGTATGATTGTATGTGTATCCTTAGTTGACATTTACGGTGTTATTGTTTTTGAAAAATAGGGTGCTTGGGTATAGTACTTGTTCTGAACACCTCCGAAAAATCAACTTCCTTCCTAACGTCTTGCGCAGACAAGTGAGAGTACCTTGCCACTTTTCCAATCATGCGCATAACCACTCGCTACAAAGTATCAACTTGGAAGCTGCATTCACTGCAAATACAAAAAAATTGAAATGCTAAAATTAGTAGCACACTCAACACAAGAAATGAATAAATGAAAAATACTAGACAGTTATGCAGAGCAGTGCAAAACAATATGAAGAAACTTGAGCTCACATCTAGATACAAATTAATAAAATCTGGACTGAATGAACAAGAATAATTTTTTCAAGACTGTTTGATCATCCAATGGTCAAAAGGACTGAAATGAACAGAAAATAGTGGCATGCCTTGTGCATTCGTATCGTGATCCATATTTCTCGCTTGTTTTTGGCTGGGAGGTCACTTATTTGCGCGAATTACCTTGAGCAGCTGCTCCACTGATCACGTCTCGCTTTTTCTGACCGGGTGTCGGCTACCTTAACTTTCAAAGGCGTATTTTTTATGTAAACAATCGGCCGCTTGTAATGTAATGAGCCGCTTTTCACTGAATGCATGTCAGGCAGTAATCATGAAGTTCGGTTGTTTTCAAACTTATTAGCTTCTTTTGATGTGCAATATATTTAGCTACACAGATATTGGCAGGTTTTTCTGTTTCGGTAAAAACAAGTTCTTGTTTTGAACCTTTGAAGCTCCGTCAAAACAAGCTGTACCTGAGTGGAATGTGCCCGTTTTTCAATGCTGCTATATTGTCTCTGTTCATGAAATCATGACATAGGCAGTCAACAGTGGCAACCATCATTGTATACAATGCATGCATCACCGTTGGAAAATTACCGACAAGGCAATGGATGTCTAGGGTATTCGTGTCCTCTAATGTATTTAACACATAGTAGTTTTGCCAGTGTCTTCTTTCTTGCCTATTAACTTTCCCACTGATATTCTAAATACTATAGAAATAAGCTTTTTTCCTCAAACTTTTGCTGAGAATGAATAAACAAGTTGTGTTTTCAGTTGGCACCTGTACTTGTTTTTTATGACCCAGTCGTTGACAAAGTATGAAAAAAAACTTGAAACCTGCCTTGTTCATACATATTACTGAATACTTGAAATGTGTTTCGTTAAATTCTCATTCATGTCTTGCTCTGTGACGACAAATAAATAAGGAGTCAGTAATCTACGTAAATAAAGCTTTTCTTTTTTTCATGTGGCATTCAGGCACTTCGGCATATTCTTTCCTACCAAAGCTGAGTGACTGCATGTTTTTATAGTTGCTGCAATTCTGCACATAATATTACTGCATACTAAAAACATATTCACTCATTGTAGTCATTGCTTACACACAACAAAACCACACTTTTTCAAAGCTCTAAAGAAGGCAGAATGTATACCACATGTGTTGGAAGCTTTGAAATTTGTAAAGTGTGTTTTTGGTCTTATGGACATGCACAAGTGTGTTTTGACATTTTTATAGCTTGACTGTTCCAACGCCACTTGTTTATGGACGTACTAATGCATTGATAAAGAGCTGTTAGGAAACAGTTTTTGTGTATGGACAATAATATTGGAATTTTTCACAAATTACCACAGCATTTTTTCTAGCCAGAAGCTTCGGGGTGGTTACCGTAACAAGTCAACATGCCTTTTATTTATAACGCACACACAGTAGTATATATTGCCACAGGCATGGAACGAGGTTGAGCCTTGCCAATGCGAGTATGATCCATTTTGTTAAAAAGGAGGACTGTTTCTTGTGCTCGTGGTCAAACGTTCGGTTCGGCTCAACGTCCAGTGCTGCTGATTGCAGTGCATACGCACTACCCAGCACCTCTACCAGAAAATGTCACGTGATTACAGAAAGACGACAACGTCTGTTCACAGGAGCAGCAGCACTGGACGTAGAGCCATACTGAACGTTACACCATGAGCACAACAAACAGTCCTCTTTTTTTCTCAAAATAGCACATACTCACTTTGGCATGGCTCAACCTCCCTCGTTCCATGCCTGTGGCATGCCTGTGGCAACACTCTCGTTCGGACGCTAATTTCGGCAATTGAGGTACTGTTCCGCTGGCTCCTCTTGGCCAGATTTTTGCAACCAGTTGCGGACTACCTTCTGAAGCTCTGACCGAAAGGAACAAGTGGAACGGCTCCTCCATTCCGGAAATCAGTGTGCGAACGAGAGTGTTGCCATGTTCGTTGAGGACATGTCATGGCTGTTCAGGCGAACTGACTCCTCAATGACGGAAGAGAAGAAGGTGCGCCTCCTGGTGCGAGTAGTGAAAGAGCAGTTGTTCACTGGACTAGTAAGCAACCCTCCCAGCACTGTAGAGGATTTCCTCCGCGAAGCCATGACAATGAAGAGAATGCTAAGGCAGCGTTCGTATCGGTATGAGCGTCCTGGCAGCGTTTTGTCAGTGTCATCGGCCCTGCCAACACCAGATGTCATGGCTGTAAGAGACCCGACGGAGCTCGTACGATTGTGCGTGAGGAGCTGCAAAATCTCCACGTGGTGTCTTCCCAGCCCCATGTTGCTGCTCTAACGGATGTCGTCCACGAATAGGTCCGGCAGCTGGTGCACCCGATGACGACTCTGCATCCAGGTGAGGTCCAACCCATGACGGCCCCGCGTCCAGCCGAAGCTCCGCTATTAACGTACGTGGAAGCATTACGTACTCCTACACCGGCTGTTGGCTATCCGTCCCATCCGTCTACCCTGCAGACGGCGCCGTCATTCTACTCACGAACACCGCAGTACCCAACCCTTACACGGAATTCCAGTGTATGGCGTGCTCCCGATAACCGGCCTCTCTGTTATCACTGTGGTGAACCAGGTCACATCTACCGTGAGTGTCCATACAGGCACATGGGTCTTCTTGGCTTCCGTCCGTATGCTCGTCGACCCAGAGATGGTGAGCGGCCCCGTGCTGTCGCCGAATACTTGGCAAGGCAGCTGTCCTCAACCCTTCCGCGTCGCCAATCCCGCTCACCGCCTCCACAGCACTCCACGTCACCTGGCCAACAATCAACCTTTGTGGACGTACTTGCAGAAAAATCACTTAGATGCACGAGCCCGCACCGGGGAATCTAAAAAGAGTGACCTCTGGGGGTGAGGGCACTGTTGATCGACCGTTACAAAACCCTTCCCCGAACTGCCTGACGACATCGGACGACATTCTTTCACCGACGTGCGCATCGACGACAAACGTGTCTCTGCTCGCATCTCTGTCCTTGTCGACAACCACCCGATAACTGTTCAGGTAGATACGGGTGCCGATTATTTCTTTATAAGCGCTGAGCTCGCTGCACCGCTAAGAAAGGTAACGACACCTTGGGGACATGGAACCAACTTCCGGACGGCGGGAGGTCACCTATTGACACCGCTGGGATTATGCACTGCCCGGCTCCGAATTCTTGAGTCGACATACATTGCTTCCTTCGTCGTATTGCGTGAATGCTCCCAAAGCCCGATTCTCAGAATGGATTTCGTCCGCGAGCATGGAGCCATTATTAACCGTCGCGGCCTGCTCATAACGTTCTCTAAAGACCATACAGTCAGACAAAAGAATGCAGTTGCGCAGACCACAACACTTCGAATGGCTGACGACACCATCGCACTTCTGCCACGAGCCAGTATGTTGGTAACTGTGGAGAGTGACTGTGACAACAAGAGTAGTGGAATCGCGGAAACTAACCTCTCGGTGCTTTTAGCTCGGCAGATTTGTGTCGCGCGCGCTATCGTCCAACTGAAACATCGGAGGACTCAGCTTCTGATCACGAATTTCGGCGGCCAGTACTAATACTTGGCAAAGCGAACAGCGATCGCGAACTTTGAAGTCTTTATAGACGAAGAATGTTCCACTATCGCTCTGATTGCCACTGCTGCCGAAAGTGACAATGCATTAGCCAGTACAGTTGACGTAAATCGCCAGCTATGCTCTGCGCAGCAGCAGCAGATACGCATGATTTTACGTACGTATAGTGACTGCTTTGCGTCCACCTCCAAAATCAAGCAGACCCCAACCGTGAAGCACCACATTATAACGGACCCCACCGAACGGCCTGTACGACAGCATGCCTACCGCGTGTCACAAAAAGAACAAGATGCAATACGCTTTCAGTTGAAACAGATGCTTGGCGACGACGTCATCCAACCCTCGAACAGTCCATGGGCGTCACTCGCCATACTTGTTAAAAAGAAAGACGGCACTCTTCGATTTGGTGTCGATTACAGGAAGCTCAACAAAGTGACGAAGAGAGATGCCTACTCTTTCCCATGCATAGATGACTTACTGGATCGACTTCAACATGCCCGATATTTTTCATCAATGAATTTACGCAGCGGATACTGGCAGATTGAGATCGATGAACGCGACAGAGAAAACACAGCGTTTATAACTCCCGATAGTCTCAACAAATTCAAAGTGTTACTAATTGGATTGTGCTCTGCACCGGCAACGTTCCAAAGAATGATGGACACCGTCCTGTCCGGCCTGAAGTAGAAATGCTGGCTCGTCTATTTAGACAACGTGGTTGTTTTTTCCAAAACATTTTAGCAACATTAACAACGACTTCAGTCCGTCTTTGTCGCTATTCAATTCGCAGGCCTATCGCTGTAACCGAAGAAGTTTCATTTCGGCTACGAAGAACTAAAGTTCCTCGATCACCTCGTTAGTCACGATGGCATTCGACCAGACCAAAAAAGGCCATCGCCGTTGCTGCATTTCCTCAACCTTCGAACAAACAGGATTTGCGCCAATTTTTGGGACTCTGCCCCTACTACTGGTGCTTTGTTCAGATCTTTGCTAACATCGCTCAACCACTTACCCGCTCAATGAAGGAGAATACTACTTTTGTATGGGGTCCAGAGCAGAGAGCCGCTTTTTCCAAGCTTCAGCAGTGCCTTCAGAGTGAACCCTTAATAGGGCACTTTGACGAAGATGACGCCACTGAACTTCACACTGACGCAAGCAACATTGGCCTTGGTGCAGTGCTCGTTCAGTGGAAAGACGGCGCCGAGCGTCCTATTGTTATGCTAGTCGCATTTTGTCATCTGCGGAAAGTAACTACTCGACCATGGAGAAGGAATGCCTCGCTGTTATTTGGGCGATATCGAAGTTTTGACCGTATTTGTATGGCCGTCCATTCAGAGTAATTACGGACCCTCATGCGCTCTGTTGGCTGGCCAATATCAAGAACCCTTCAGGGCGCCTCGCGAGGTGGAGCATGCGCCTTCAAGAATTTGAGGTCACAGTCGTCTACAAGTCGTGCCGCAGGCACACTGATGCTGATTGCTTTTAGCGCACTCCCCTCGTGACGACATCGAGCGATGATGATACCGATGGCCATTTTCTTTCCGCAGTAAGTGAATCTGACTTGGTCCGACAACAGTGGAATGATTCGGAGACCCGACAACTTATCAAATACTTTCAAGGTCACAGCTCGAGTCAACCATCGGCATTCGCACGTTAAGGGTCATTTTGTCTCCGCAACGACATTGTCTACAAAAAGAACTTTGAACCTTTTGCTACTGAATACCTCCTTGTCGTTCCACCAAGGCTACATACTGACATTTTATCCGCCTGCCACGACGAGCCTTCCTCCGGCCACCTAGGATTCTCACGTACCCTTCCCGGGATTCGGACTCGCTACTACTGGCCAAAGCTCACCCAGTATGTCAAGCATTACCGTAAAACGTGCAATTATCACTAGTGCCGTTAAGTCCCATCTGTGCGCCCTGCTGGTTTATTGCAGCCTGTTGCAACCCCGTCACAACCGTTTGAACGAATTGGCATGGACTTGCTTGGGCTATCCCCGAGGTCACAAGATGGCAACCGCTGGATCGTAGTTGCTACTGACTATTTAACAAGGTACTGCGAATTGAAAGCCCCAGAACGAGGCACCGCCAATGATTGCGTACTTTTCAACAACATCCTCCTCCACAATGAAGCGCCAACAGTTCTTATCACTGACCGTGGAACAGCCTTTACAGCCCAATTGGTGCAAAACGTCATGAGACTTAGAGAAACAGCTCATTGCATGGCGGGCGGCGCCGGCTGGACGAAGCCGCCCGCCAGCTTTCACTCGAGCGGATCCGAAAAAACAACGCATCGACTCGCAGAGGTACAGCTCCCGTCATCGCCATGTTATTTAGCAACCCGGTGATCTGGTGTGGCTGTGGATCCCCATTCGCTAAAGGGGCCACTCGGAAAAGTTACTTCACCGCTACTTCGGACACAGCTGATGAAGACGCTGCGGCGAAAGCGAGAACAAAGTTGACGCTCGCACACGTAGGGAGTTTCCACTAGGGGGCCACAGAGTGCGGCTGCACTTTACATGGACTCCTGCTTTTCATGCTTGTTTTTGCGGTTCAACGCTGCGCTACTTCTCGGTTTTTGCGCTGGCCAATTCACCAAGTTACAAGAAAAGGACTGACACCTCCCACTAAGTGGTGAGTGATTATCTACACCGAACTCTTAACATCTCGACGCCAAGGTCCTCCCCGCTAATCCTTACGCAGCGACCGACGCGTGAGCGCGTCTCGCTCTTGTGGCTCGCGTTGCGTGTACATCAGCCGAACGCGCTCGTCTGGGGAGGAGTTTGGCGTTCCTTTCTCGACCAAAAAACCTGATTAAAGGAAGACGCCCCTTGCTACCGGCCACGTAACCTTTCAAAGCATGTTGATGGCTACTAAAGGACCAAAATAAGATCCAACATCAATGCAAACAGAAGTAAACGCCGAGACGCCCACAGAGAAAACGGCATGAACGTATGATGTCAACAGTGACAAAACAACAAAAAAGAGCACATAGAATGGCCGCAAGTCGGACGCAAAGATACACGAGTGCCGAACCGTATTCTAGCATCCAACAAAAATATCGAAAAAGAGCGCGTTTCCACGCAAAAAGCTTCGAAGCAACGCAACTTGAAGATGCCCTCTTTTGCTACAGACGACTTTAAAATCGTCTGAAGGCCACAAGCCGGACTCGACTCATTAAAATGGAGTATAACATCAATTACGCACGTTATCGGACGATGAAGCGGTTTCACACAACAAGATTTTTACGACAACGTTCGAGTTCAAGTGCAGAGCGTTGAAAACACCATCATTGCTAGTGCCGCCGACATAGAACGCGCTACCAACCGGCGAAGCATTGCTATCATCCAGTTAGGTGGCACTTTCTTCAGTTTGAACGCCCACGTGAGAGATCTCGACGATGTATGCAGAGGTGTCATCTACGGGCTTCTTCCGGGAACGAGCAGTGCCGGAAATGTAGCTGGCGTCAGAGTCGACTCACGATACACGGTCCTTGGCGCTCGCATGCTTGGTCAGTCTTACACCGCCATCATCACTTTCGATGGTCCACACGTCCCCTACCACATCACCTACCTAAGTGGATGCTGCCGCTGAAAGCCCTGCCGAAAGTCTGTGCAGTTCTGTCGCAAATGCAGTGTCATTGGGCACCGACAAGAAATCTGTCCCAGACATAGAGAAGACTTCTGTTACAAGCGCGCACAAGACGCAGCCACCACAGATCACGGATGTATTCCCAACTGCAAAATATGCGAACAGCACCATGAAACTGCCGGCAAGGAATGCAAGAAGAAGCTATGGCCAAACCAACCACCTTTCCAAGTTAGACAACAAACACTCGAGAAGGCGAAAGCCCGAGAGAATCGTTGTAGTTCCCGCAGAGAAGATTTCGCCGAGCTTGACAAACCATCTCCTAGCCCCAGCGGCACATTGCACAACAAGCGCGGCCGAAGCAGGTCTAGGTCTATTCTGCGATCGGGATCCAGGTCTCGCACAAGATGCCGCTCACTCTCCGCCCAACGCCTCAGCAATGCTGATGCAACTCGCGTAGACTCGACTTCACAGAACGACAAGAACACTCCTGATTGCTCATCTGCTGATTCCACTGCATTCAAGAGTTTGAAAAAAATGGTTTCGAATCAGCAAAAAGCTCTGCAAAGCCAGCGTGATCGGCTCCAAACGCAATGTGCAGTTGTCGATAAGCTTGTAAAGCTGTGCGAGAATAAGAAAAGATCATAGAGAAGAAGAATGCAAGCATAGAGGGGCTCACTCGACTATTTGAAGAACAGCCCCAAGCTAAACAACTTGCCACGAAACTGACCACACCACATATTGAAGCTGTCGTGGAGGCGAAAGTACTCTCCGTTATAGAAAGAAAAGTCGCCGCCCTTGTCGACTCGCAGCTCCCGGCGACAGTAGAGCCACAATGCACATAAGCAGTCGAGTCGACGCTCGAAGCACTCGTCCTGACGAAGTTGGAGCCCACCTCCACCCAAATTGGTGACACGTTCACGACGCTCAGCCTTACGATTCACACTCACACAGCTCAAATCAATGATCTCATGTCGCAGCTAACCAACTTTGTGGTTCATGTCAAGAACAACTGCATTAGTCGCGCGGAACTTGAAGACTGCCATGGCAGAAAAAGCCACGCCCAAAGAGACAAAAAGTTTCTCACTCCTCTCCCGGTGGCGAGCAGGTAAACGTGCCAGATATTCACGAAGATGGCAGGCTCTAAGAATAAGATTTCTACTCCGCAACCAACTTTTCGCATTTGGCAGTGGAACTGTCGATCATGCAGACTCCGGCTGGCTAATCTACAAGAATTTATAAAAGTAAGTGAACCCGACCTCATCGCTCTGTAAGAGAACAATACAGAAAAAGTGAGGCTCGCAGGATACAACACCGTTGCCCTGACCCCAAGAACCGCCATACTGCTTAAGAAAACTGTTGCGGCCCAAGTACACAAGGTAGAAGACACTACAGTTGAACACTTTATCGTGGAAGTCATACCGGAACGAATATCGCAACAAAGACTTTACGTCAATAACGTGTACAGCCCACCACGAGATCAGCTAAGGGACTACGATTACTTCGTCCGCGGACTCAGAAAACGCACAAAAGGTCACCAGTTATTGGTCGAAGGGGAACGCGCCCCACACAGCTTGAGGCTATGCCATCACTACCAAAAAAAGGCGCGAGAGTCAACGACTCCGCCCAGCAGCACGGCCTTAATTTGTTGAATGATCCACTGCAGCCCACGAGAGTTGGGAACAGCGTCTCGAGAGATACTATGCCCGACTTCACCTTTACACGAGATGTCAAGAAGGTGGGATTGACCTGTCTCCCTGAGACGCTTGGCAACGATCACCATATAATTCAGCTTGAAATCGAACATGACCAATGACCTACAAAAACAGGCACAGCAAGACTGACAGATTGGAACCCCTTCAGAAACGAGCTCGATGGTGACAACGCCAAAGCGGACATAGACGCCTGGCTCACCAAGATTCTGGATACCGCCAAATGGTGCACCAAATTCTTGCACCTTAATGAAGGCAATTCCGCAGAAGATTCCTTCTTACTCCACCTCTGGAAGGCTATACGAGCCCTACTGCAGAGATGAAAGAGGCAAAAATTCAACAAGAAACTCAGAAAAAGAATTTTGTTATTCACAGAAGAGGTGCAGAAGTATGCCGAACACCTAGCTAGACACAACTGGCGCGACTTCTGCGATAAGCTCCAGGGTATCCTCAGTACCAAGAAGACGCGGCACCTGCTGCGTCTTCACCAAGACGCAGCAGCGGCAACGAGTACGTCAGCTAACACATAATTACGATGGCTCGAAGGAAGACCAGCTTTACGAACTATACAACAAGCTGCGTGCTCCTGTCCAATCAGCCGCAATGCCACCACCACACAAAGAATACGAAGGCATGTTGAACTCCGACATTGAGAGGCCCTTCACACCAGCAGAGTTTCAAGCAGCTCTTTCCAAGCTTACAAGAAACACCAGTCCAGGCATAGACAGGATAGTCAAGAAGCACATCCGAGAGCAACCCAATCAGGCTATGACTACTCGCCTGCAGTACTACAATGACTGCTGGGACAAAGGAGAGCTTCCAGCCACGTGGAAGCATTCGGATGGTATTATGATACTTAAGCGCAACTAGTCCACAGGTGTTGACAACCTTAGACCCATTTCTCTTACTTAGTGCGTTGGCAAGCTGTTTGATCATATGATTCATGACTGGCTCACGTCGCACCTTGAGGACAACGCGTACTTCCCAGACACCATGTTCGGCTTCCGCCAGCTGCTTTTTACGCAGGACATCTTCTTACTCCTCAAGGAAGTTTCAGTTGATCACTTAAGCAAAAATAGCAAGTCGTCTCTTCTTGCCATTGATGTGAAAAGCGCCTTCGACAATGTTAGCCATAAAGCAATACTACAAAATCTCGCAAATACTTGCTGCAGTTTCAAGATTTATGGCTACGTTCGAAGCTTCCTCAACGGTCGTACGGCAACGGTGGGAATATACAACATACGGAGCAAAACATTTGAGCTGCCAAACAGGCGTACTCCTAAAGGCTTTGTTGTGTCACCACTTCTTTTCAATTAACGTGGCACTGCTTAAGCTCCCCCGGCTTCTCGAAAATATACAGGGCCTACGTCACGCCATCTACGCGGACGATATTATTTTTTGGACTCGAGGCAAGATCACTCGAAAGAAAGAAGGCTGCCTTCAGGAGGCGGTAAATGTCATAAAGAACTACTTCAAAAGCGGCGGCCTCCATTGGCACCTCAATAATCAGAATTACTGTACTCAACGCCTGCACTCGAGGAAGACATCCTACCTGCGAAACGCCAGACCCATGCATCATCCTTCATAGCGTCCAAATACCGAAGGTCACCTCGCTTCGCGTGCTCGGCTAGCGCCTGCACCACGACGGATCAGGGGCCGCCACGCTTCCTAGACTTCAACGCAGTCTTCCAGCTCATGCACCTCGTAAAGAGAGACACAAACCGACTCAGTGGCCTGAATGCAAATAATACCTTGAGAGTTGTGCAGGCTCTTCTAACCAGCCAAATCACCTATGGAACCCCGTACCTCGCCCTCAAGACATCTGACGTCGACAAGCTGCATGTGCTCATCCCCAAAGCTACCAAGCTCGCCATAGGGATACCTCCAATGGCGTCGGCCACCAGAATCCTAAGAATGGGTGTACACAATACCTGGCAAGAACTGGCAGAAGCTCCATGGAAAAGCCAACTCGATAGAGTTAAGCTTACGTAGACGGGCAGATTGGTTCTTGAGCGCTTGGGCAAAAGCGAGAGCTACATCTGTGAGGCAGATCGCAAAGAGAAGATGCCGCCTTACATGCGAGAATAATTCAGCATCGCCCAAGTACCACGTAACATGCATCCCGAGTACCACCGGGAAAGACAAATCACTCGAGTCGACACCATTCGCAGAAGACACCAGCACAATTCAGACGCTCGCTACGTCGACGCGGCTAAATACCATGGCAAAAATTCCCACGCTTTAAGTGTGCTCGACGCGGGAGGACAAGAACTGGCATCCGCACCCCTCCGGGTGTGGAGCACCAAGTCTACCGAGGAAGCAGCGATCGCCCTTGCAACTACGACTGGTTATGACGCGGTCGTAGTTTTCACAGATTCCCAATCCACTATCCGCCAATACACGCGAGGTCGAATCGCCGCCGAAGCTCTCAAAATTCTGAGAAAGAGCCAAACTCCGCTTCCTTACACCTGCGTAGTATGGGTGCCGGTGCACGAGGGGCTCGAGGTAAATGAAGCTGCTCATGCCACAGCCCGCGGTCACGTCAACCGGGCCTTCCTAATCGCCTCACTTTACCAGCGACATACAACGCCATCCTACAACAGCCACCTCACCCCAAGCTCACTAAAGAAGAGGCCCCAGCATTTCGGAGACTTCAAGCTACCACGTATACACACGGAACCCTAGTGCATAAAATCTACCCAATGCTATACGCCTACAACTGCCCAATATGCGACGTGCCAGACACACTGGCCCACCTACAACTCGAGTGCCCGTGGCGCCACCAAGGTGCCAATACCAAGTCCGCAACTACTGCACGTATCAGCCCCCTAGCCGAGACGTGGGAGGCCCATGTTGCCGCACATGACCTAGAGACCAACGTGGACTTGTCGCCAGGGCCCGAGAGGCGAGTGCGGCCAGAGGATTTCTGGAATAAGGGACCCTTCCACCTAGGGTGACCCTGAGATTACAAATTTGGGAACACTGTTTCGAAAAATAAAACGTTCATTTCATTTCTTCCGCTACTTCGGTCCTTATAGAGCACTACGGCGCCTCGCAGATGTCAACTACGAAATCCTGCTTGAAGACACAGCTCAGTGATCTCGATGTTCCCAGCAGGCGGACATTGTTGATGTGTCAAGGATTAAGCCACACTACCCACGAGCCACCAGACACTGCTTCATCATACGTCTTTGTCCGTCTACGCGATTACTTTACCTTTTATTCGGCATTGAGCATCAGGACAGTACTTTTTTGGAAGGGGGGTAATGACACAGGCATGGAACGAGGTTGATCCATGCCATTGCGGGTACATGCCATTTTCGGAAAAGGAAAGGACTGTTTGTTGTGCTCGTGCTCTAACGTTCAGTTCGGCTCGACGTCCAGTGCTGCTGCTTCTGTGAACAGACGCTGTGGTCTTTCTGTAATCACGCTACAATATTTTCTGCGCACGTCGCATGAAAGTCTACACGTCACACAGCAATGTCGACATCACGTTGCTGCTATGCTGCCATCACGTTGCTTGAATGGTGACATCACGTTGCTGATATATTGACAATATGTTGCTGCTATGTTGCGAAAACATTGCCGTGATGTTGAAAATGTGATCTTGGACGTTGCCATATCGTCCTGCATATTACAAGCAACATTATCATGTGATCAAAAAAGAGGACGTTAAGCGCTTTTAGGCGACGTTGGTGACTGACATCTGAGCGCTTACATTGAACGTTAGGATACCATTCTGCGTTACTTGGGCCCTTAACTTAGGTTCTTCGAAATACTTTGTAAGAAGAGCCAAATGTTCGTGAAACGTCAATGATGGTTCCAGTGTTGACTATCCAATTTCTTGCATATAATTAGCGCCACTTCGTAATGTTGCACCTAATAAAAATTACAACAGAGTCACCTTGCACAGCATTGACTTCCAAGTTACGTGGCATCTGCGTCTTTTTTTTTGCGGGCAGTAGCGAATGGCTAAATTTATGCCATGAAATTATCTTTATTTGTTATTGCAAGGTGCCAGTACTGTGAAAGAAATCGAGTAGTTCTTACACAATAATTTATCATGTAAAAAAACTCTCCGAAAATGCAGGAAAATAATAATTGGCCTCGCGCGGCTCGGCCTGCTGTAGGCTTCGCAGCGCTTATGGAGCGCAAGAATTGAACGCGAATGCACCCACTCGCGCAGTGGCGCACCATGCAGGCACTGCTGGCAGTCATCAGCGGCGGGGCCATCTCCTAGCCCGCGCTCAGCACACTAAGCAATATATTTCTAGACACTGTACCAATTCTGGCACTGATCTGCCTGCCATGCTCACTCAACCACGCGCCGCGCCACGCTGCGTTGCCTTGACGCATGCGCGTTTGAGTGTGCCCGGCGTTCCTCCGTCACTAATAGCATCTTCGGGAATTGTGCCCTGGAGCAGTCGTGGCACGCAACAATTGCTGCGATTGTACAGCGTTGCACCACCGATTTTTTAGAACACCTCGGGGCAACAAAAAAAAGTGCCCCGACAGGGTGCGCCCTGGTTACCGAAGACTGTTTCGGAAAAGCACGCCGGTGCTCTTTTTCGAAAATGTCATAACAGAGGAACCCAGTGCTGTCTGGGTGTAGGCACCGTTCTGTAGAGTTTTCCAGTCTGGCTGCAGCGCCAGAATACATAGCCTAGCGTATAAAAAATAAAATTGAGACGGCCTCAATGATAATGGAACGCGACGCGCGCGTCGTGCCCTGCATGCATCTGTCGGTGGATTGTGGCCGGGATTCATTGGCGTCGCGTGCACGCGTCTATTTTTGCGGGCCTGTAACGGCGAGTGACAACTACTTGAAACGGGGTAGTGGGAGCATCACAGCTCCATCCCGCCGTCTAGCTGTGCCTATACTGAACTAGAATATTTGTGGGTAACGTCGCCGAGGCGAAACGTAGCATGTCGCGTTTCGCGCCGCTTGCCGCCGGGCCGCGCCAACGGATGCTGGTCGCGCTGGTCACGGCTGGCGTCAGACTAATGAGTGCTCCCTTTTTGCTAGCGTAGCGTCGCTGCGCCCAGCGTGTGCGCGCGCCAACGTTACGTTGAAGTATATTGGACCGTTCAAGATGTGCTCGATGGCGCTTCGTTATCTTCAAATATACCAAATTTTTTTATTACAGGAGGTGAAACGACGACGAAGTTATGTGACAGGTGGAAACATGATAATCGAGATATGCGTGCCATGTAACAACACGACCACACGCAGCGCTCATGATGCGCTCGTGGCCGTTTCGCTAGCGGCACATATACCAAATTTGGTATCATGTGATGTAAATCGACGACAAAGGTAAATAACGCGTCAAAACATAATAATCATGATATGCGTGTGATGCGAAGCATGACTGTATGCTACGCTCATTTGCGTCTCTCATAATAATACGGTGGTTTTGGGACGTTGCACTCCACATATCATTCAAAAGCACATAGCGTGCTCACGGCTGTTTCGCTAGATTTACATAAACCAAATTTTGTATCGCGTTACGTTTATGAACGACGAGTGTAATGGCCGACGAGGTGAAAACTTGATCATCATGATATGCGTGCCATGTACACAGTTATTATATGCTACGCTCATAGCGCGCTCCTGGCCGTTTTGCTAGCTCAACATATACCAAATATAGTATTATGTGACGTGAATAAAATACGATGGTAAACGACACTTGCAAAGATCTATTTATGGCATGGAAACCGTGAACGGCATAACTTACGCCCCCCTCGTGACGTTATGGTCATTTGAAAGTGGCATATCAACCTTCCTCAATCGTGCTTCACATATCGTCGATTCCCGTTGTACGTAGGACTTGCCAATTTGTTATCACTGCATTTTCAAACAGAGAAAGTAATTTTACCTTTATTTCAAAGCAGACACATAACTCTATAGCAGTACACTTGCGTGACCTGCAAACCAGCCACATTGAATGCCTCACTCAGGCCCGCAGTTTATCATTTTATTTGTGTCTTCCTAGACTTTTGGGTCACGCACAAGATGACTATACTTCATTCACAACCAACTACGCATAGGCTGACGGCGGAATATTGCGAAAGGAGCTTTTTATCGCAATCCAGTAACTCACACTCATATTGTGGTTTTGGGACGTTAAACACCAGATAATGATAGTATCTTCACTGTTATCATACAAATTATAGCTTATGAATAATTTTTAATTCATGAAAAACAGGACGACAACTACCTTAAAAAACTGAAAGCCGATTAGGTTGCTCTACATCTTATACAAGCTATAAGCAAAGGTAATGGCTAACAAAATTAAGACAACATTAGAAGTTTATCAATCAAAGATCAAGCAGGATTTTGAACAGGCATCTCAAAAATCTATCCCAATTATACTCTTTATCAGGTAATTGAGTAGTGCTCAGAATACACCCACGCAGTATGCATACCATTGAAAATATACAAGAAAAAATTTGATTCAATAGGAATATCAGCAGTCATGCAGACGCTGCAGAATCAGCTTGTCTACGAAGCTTATGCAGGGTGTTTCAGCTAAAAAAATATCAATAATAGAAAATAAAAATGAGTTTTACGCGTCTTCAGCTAGCACAGTGTTGTTCTTAGCTGTATATAGCACGTGAGAATATTTTTCATTCATCCACCAACCTTGGTATTTAACCAAGATTGCCTAATGAACTCTTCAAATACTGACTCAAGAAAACAATTTCAGTACAAGGTTTATAGCTCTTATCCAGAAATAACAAAGTTTTCGAGTTATGGTAAGATCACAATGCTGGTAATCTTTTTCTGTGGTTTGTATAAAGTACGTGCAAGTGAAAAATACCATGTGATCGCCTGTTAACGCGCAGCGCTTTGAGTGCCCTCAAATGTAAGTCGAACGAATTAGCGAAGGCTTTTCACGCACAAAGGTCGGTTGAACAGGCTATCGGTGACTACAATGGACATAAGCGATGATTGAATGATAACATTAAAAGAAGGGAAGGGGGGGGGGCGAAAGAAAGAAACGAAAACAAGAAACTTCGCCGAAAAGAGCGGCTGCAACGTGCATTGTGATACGAGATCGCAGGCAGCACTCGGCGCAGTGCAGACGCTTTTATTTCTTTTCGGGCCAACGATAAACTTGGTGGGGAGAGAGAGGGTGAACTTTTGATGAAGAAAGGATATAAAAGCACAATGAGAATATGTGGTGCGCAGTTTTTTCTTTTGGATTTGCTTCGACAAGAGAATGTCTTAGTCTGCAATGATGCATTTCACTAGTGAACAACTTGCGAATATGGTTTTCACCCTCGGCTGACCGAACGGAAACAGGTGAGAGGCAGCAAGATTATTTCGCAGATGGCACCCTAGTATTAGGATAAACAGTTCGACATTGGTGCGAAATTACGAAATGCTGAAGGAGACAGGAACGTTAAAAAAAGCAGCGTCAACGCCAAAACGTGTGGCTTAGTCTCCTAAAACAGACAATATTGCTTACATGGCAGCCCATTCCACGCAAGCGTGCGCTACGTGAGTTCTGAGACCGGCGTTTCCAGCAGTAGTCTCTGGTGTGTACGCAAGAGTGGAGGACTTTACCCATATCATGTTCGCCTCCATCAACAGCTGGAAGACAAATATTTGCAACGCCGTCTTCACTTCTGCAACTAGATACTCATACAGGAAGGATGTAATCCCGGCTTCCTGAAGAACATAATCTGGTCCGATGAAGCTCGCTTCTCGCGCAATACCAAGTCAATGTTCACACTGGTCGTTACTGAAGCACTACAAGTTCTCACTGGCTGCTGCAGTCACAATACCAGACGCAGTGATCTTGCAGTGTTTGGTGTGGCATTTATGACGGCGGAAGTATTGGCAAGATTTTTTTCGGTAAAAAACTCACCGCAGAACGCTACATCAGCGAAATACTAGATCGCCCACTGAGTGACTTCTCCTGCAACCTCCTTCTAGCGGAGCTTGAGAATATCTGGTTCCCGCCAGACGGAGCTCTTCCGCACAGATGCACGTAGACACGGACATGGCTTGATCGAGAATTTCTCAAAAAATTTATTTCCCGTCTGGAACCTGTAGAGTGGCCTGCAAGATCCTCGGATTTGACTCCGCTAGATTTATTTCTAAGCGGATATAATAAAGACCACGTCTGCACTGAAGCCAGGACAACTGACAACACCCGCAAGACTGAAGTCTAAAAGAGCAGATGTGTGCGACTCTATTACTCGACGAATACTACGAAACCCGACAGAAAATGCGCTGACTCGATGAAGAATGCGTATAATGGCTGATGGAGTGTTGTTTGAGCACGCTATGTAACTGCCTATGTTGTCTCAATGAAAGTGCTTTGGACTTTGCAATCACGCAGATTTTTTTCCAACGTGCACATAGCTTTCTCACAATTTAGGAGTTAGCTATAGGATCACAAAGCACTCTTTTATTTGTTGTGTGTATTTATATGCATTGCGCTCTAACAAACGGGTATTAAACATGAATTTCTAAATGAAGACGCGGTACGAGCAATCAACTTTTGAACCCACGGCCAAGTGTGCCGTATTCCTTGCAAGTATCCAGTAAAGCTATCGCACGCAATCGATGAAGAAACGGCAAATAAAAAACTTCTCGAACCTTTACCGTTAAGGTATTTATATTCTTTCTTTATCAAAATGTCACCATCTCCCCCACAATCATGTTTATCATTGGCCCGGACAGAAAGACATCTGCGCTGCGCCCAGTGCTGCCTCTTGCTCATATCACTATGCATGTGGCAACCAATTTTTTGCTGAAGTTTAGTGTTTTCGTTTCTTTCTTTCATTCCCTCCCCTTTTTTACGGTACCATCAAATCATCGCTTATTATTCATCGTAGACAACCATAGCCTGCTCAAGTGACCTTCGTGCGTAAAAAGCTTTCGCTAATTCGTTCAAAATATATTTGAAGGCACTCAAAGTACCGCACGTTAGACGGCAATTTTGTGGTGATTTTTTAATTTCGCGCACTGTCAACAAACCCTGAAGAAAAATTAACCAGCGTTGTTATCTAACCGTAACTCAAAAATTTTGTTATTTCTGGATAAGAGCTATAAGAGCTACATACCTTGTATTGAAATTTTCCTCTTCAGTCGGAATTTAAAAAGTTCATTTGATAATCTTGGCTTATTACCGTGCTTGGCGGATAAAAAATATGATCACGCGTTACGTACAGCAAAGAACAATACTGCGCTAGCTGAAGATTCGTAACACTCATTTTTATTTTTATTCATTGGTGATCTTTAGCTGAAACACCCTGTATAAACATTCTGAGAGAAATCTACAGCTGATACAATGCCACAATAGTGCTAAATAAAAAAGTGACATAATATCAACAAGAAACAGGGATATAATTTCTCCATTGCTATTTATCGCGTGCTTACAAGAGGCTTTCAGAGATCTCGAAAAGGCTGAGTTAAGAATACGAGTTAATTGAGAGTACCGTAGTAACCTGCGCTTCACTGATGGCATTGCAATACTGAGTAACTCAAGGGACGAATTTCAATCAATGATTACTGAGATAGACAAGGAAAGCAGAAAAATCTGTCTGAAAATGCTCTGCAGCAATCTAAAGTAATATAGAACAACGTCGCTAGAGAAAAGCGCACCGAGATATTAGCAGTGCAATGATGTTGTGAAAGATTAGTTAGTTAGTTATACTGGGTTTATTCGCGCAAGAGCGACTCAGAATAAGCTGCGCCAAACACAAGGTGCCTAATGACAGTATATACATTTTAATCCTAAAGTTTATGGAGGAATCCACCTTCATTAAGGAAATTGATAACTTTAGACAGTGGAACAAGTGAATCATCTCCTAAAATTCGATTCGGGTGCATCGGTGTGTGGTATTTGTATTGTGCTCTGAACTGCTTTCGTCTTTCTGCTTCATTGTTTGGACACGTGATTAAAATATGTAAAATCGTTAATGGCTGTTGGCAGTTTTCACATTCCGGCAAAACTTCTCTTCCAAAAAAAATGGCAGCATATCAATGAAGTGAATGATGGAGAGTGTGGCGAAGCATTCGTCCGTCCATTCGTTCTTGCTTCCGTCCCTCCATGCGTCCATCCATCCATCCGTGCGTGCGTCTGTTCGTGCGTCCGTCCCTACTTTCCTCCATGCATCCGCCCCTGCGTCCGTTGATGCGTCCATCCATGCATCTGTCTGTGTGTTCTTTCGTCCTTCTATTCAACACTCCAAGTATCAACACTCTAAGCCAAAAATGGCCAAAATGGGAGCAACGGCTGTTTTTACTCCTTCAGACCGACTGTTACTCTCCGAAAAGACCAAGCGGAACAAGATGGCCGACTTGTTCGAGAATGGGGGAGCAACTGTATTCATCTTAAGTTTGCAAGGGAGCAACGGAAGGAGGAACCACTGTAAATGCTCTCGTCACGCAACGGTTACTCCCCGACAGAACACCGCACACAAATATGCATGCCGCCCACATTGATATTCACGGGCCAGATTAGTGTTTGTTCTGTGTGCCAAACTTCACCAAACCAAAACAGTGATTTATTTTAGCATCCGTAGATAATAAGATAGCAGCGCTGGCTGAACACAGAAGGCCTGAGAATACAGTACGGCAAATACCTAACACACGCAGCAGCAGAATGGAGAGTTGGCACGTCAAAGCGGACCGAACGCCGAAACACGTGCAAAACAACAATAAAAAAAGCCTAGACACGCCGTTCGTCCGCGAAGTAAGGGCGTCAAAGTCGATCAAGCACCGAAACACGTGCATAAGGAGCCCCCCCCCCCCCCCCCGCCCAAATATATCGGAATCGGAGAAGAAAAAAAAAAAGCGGACCCAGACGCGCTTCTCATCAGCCATACACTTAGTAGCACGCTTCACCGTGTAGTTTGAGGGCATAATGACAAATCTGCGCCCGCACGACAAGTGTGGCGCTAGTGTAGCAAACGATGTAAGTTTTAAAGTAATTTTTATTCAGTGTTGATGTTGACTAGCACTAAATAAAAATTACACTCAACTTTTTATATTTATTTATGAGTTTTAGTGTACCTCAGTTTTTTTATATAATTGTATTAGGAGAACACACTGAAATTATTGCGCTGACGCCTGTGCTGCCACTGCTCGGCGTTTTTTTTTTTTCGGCGCAACTAGGTTCGCGTTCGCACTACTTACTTATTTTCATATGGTCTGTGGTTGGCGAGCACATGGACGTGCGAGCTGTGAGCTATGTTTTGATCGTGTGTGTGTGTCGCAGATTTGCGTTTCTACTTATTCGTGATGAAGGTTAGTGTATATTTATCTTTATGGAGCGCGAAGTAATTGTGGATTTTGCTGCTGGGTGGAACAAACACATCGTAAACACGTCTTCAACTATCTGCAAGCCTGTTCGCTCGTCGGACAAAGGACTGTGCATGCATCAGCGTGCAGGTGAGTGGCATTTCCAGCAACATTTAATGCTCTTACAATACATTGTTGAGTGGTTGCGCTATTGAAAGAGAAATGATTTGCTCTTATTCACCGTATTCATTGCTAGCCGTATCGGACTAAATTACCTCTATTACCGCCTGCATACCCTCTTGCTTCCCCTGTCACCACTGCAGTGCCAGTGTACTTTTGCAGTTAAAAGTTCATTTCCGCAACACTACCTCGCTTGAAAAAACATTGGGGCAAGGTTGTAGCTGCATTCATACTGGCACTTTTCTACCATTGGCTTTATGTAATGTTAACGGCTGAGTGTTGGGGCCTTGGGCCGCATTTTTTAGAGATGTAGAGTGTATTTAAATCAGTAAGTGAACAAATTATTGTCGCATCCCTTCACTGGCATAGCCAGGCGGTTGCGCACAGAATTTTTTTAGGGCGGGCGTAGGGAGCCCAAATTGACGACCTAATTCGCTTGCCCGGCCTATTCAGATAAGCGGACCCCCCCCCCCCCTCCCCGCACGCCTAAAAAAAAAAAATCTGCCCACATCACTGTGTCACTTGCTTCACCTCTGCGCTGAACGTACTATTTTATAAGCGCACCATCAAGCGAGCAGTTTACATATTGACAGAACAATTGGAGGAGGAATGACCCAAATATTTCAGATTTCTTTAGTGATGCAAAACCTTAGCAAAACTGAATATTGTAAAAGACAATCATAAATGCTGTATGTTCTCGTTAGCGCTGTCATTATTCTGCATCATGAAATCTTTATGCGCTGTGAAAACTTGGTATGCCGTTGAAGTCACATATCGACGTTAATACCAATCGACGAAAATTTCGACAACCTCAATAACGCCGTTTGGGATTTGCCGCATGCACATAATTAGGCTGATTCCCACTTGGCTGTTCTTAACCTGACTTTACTGCTACCAAATGAAACAATATTTGATGCATGTCTTTTACTTTTTTTTCAGGGATATGACACAAATTTGGTTATACTGCAGATAAAGATGCTCCCAACGATGCTAAAGTACAGAAAGCAAGTGAATTTTGGTAAGTGCAGACTTTTTGTACTACGTATATTAAAGCATCGCTTTTTAGGGGCAAACTGTGCATGTGTTGGCCAGAGAGTAGTTCATTATGCCACATGGTTACACTGGCACTGACAATTCGACACGGCTCCGCTGGCCATTGTGTGTGCTCACACTGTTACCGTTAAGATAAAATGTTTATGTTTTCATTGCAGGGATTGTTGTTGGTACTAAAAAGCCAACTGCCAAGATTTGTTTACGCTGGTACTCCTAAAAGTATGCTTTCCCTATTTACATGGATTTTGGCTTGCACAAAGCATAACACTTGGGCCTAGATTCACAAAGCTGTCCATGCGCAGGCCTTCATAACAGCGTTTCTTGACTTGCCTTTACCCTGTTTTCTGCAGATGTTTCGTGGGTTTAAAAGTGCCACAGCATGTTGACCTCCCCCACTCTGAAATATTCGCGTTCAAAGTTCCGCAAGAGTGGGCTTAACTTTCTTGTGCACCTCTTTGCTAGTCCAAGATACTGAAGTGTTATGCTCTTACTAGAGGTGGCAGTGTTTCTAATGTTTGTATTTCCATCACATTGACCAAGTATGCGATCTTGGCTTGACTGGTAGCACATCCTCAACAAATGTCTTTGTGGCACATGTAGAAGGCAGTACAAAATAAATAGGCAGACATTCACACCGGGAGCTAACTTCTAATAATGCTTTTTTTTGGAAACCATGGTGTGCTTATTCCAATTTGTCTAACAAGCAGTAACCTGTTTGGCTGTGAACCAACAAGACGTTGAGCTAATAAAAGCTTCACATCTTGTTGCTCTCCAATATATATGTATTGGCAAGCTATCTGTGACACTGTCAAACAAAGAATCAGAATATCTGTGCATGCCTTAAGATATGTTGCTTCGTTTACATATCTCGTGGCTGTGACTCGTCAACCGAGTGAACAAATGCACCCTAGTTTTCTAAATTTAAAGCATTTTTTGAAGGTAGCACGGTCTACATTTATTTGTCTATAGTTTTGTCCAGCCGTTTGCGTCAGGTACAAAGAAATATACTGAAGATTATCATGTAGCCTCTGCAAATGGTTGCTTTCAAGCAGGCTTTGCATGCTTGGCTTGTGCCTACAGGTATTGCACAATTCAAGACGCAGCAACGTATGATAGAACAGTAGAATCGAGAGCAACTATGTGCACGAGCTAAATAAGTATTTTAACATGAGCGGACAGTACGTGTTATTTGCCACACACATGACCTCATTTAGAATGCCCATTGGTGAGTGGGCTCATAGAAATGTCACTCAGCTGTGTATAGGAAACAAGTTAACTGAACCTAAAGGTATCTTTAACTGCTACAAATATGCCTTGTTGAGGTGCTGCACATTTTCTTCCAGAATATTGCTGCCTGAGACATCATGTGAAGAGCGTCTACCACATCAGCATTTATATGGCTTGCCAAGGAACGTTTGGCCGAACCTTCCTTTTTTTCACATTTCGTTTTGCAGTAGACATCCTAGAATGTAAGCGCTGCTGCAGTGTGTGTGACTCATTGTTATGAATTAATCCTGGCATGTTTAACCTCTCACTTCTATTTTTTTTTTCTTGCAGCAATGAGATGCTTCAAATATGCCTGCGGTGACGTGCTGCTGCGCTAGCGTGATGGAAACACCAGCTGCGAAACTTGAGTTCTTCAGAATTGGAGAAGTTGCCCTTCTCTCACCAATGATGACACAGACTGCCCTATGCTAGAAATTCAAGATTGTTTTTCCACGGATGACGCAGAAAACCTTTGATGTATTATGGTGTTTGTTTAGTGCTGGCTGTGGTGTGGCGAAGTCTACTTTTACGTGTGGTCACACGTCGCCTCATAAAAAGAACAATAAAGCATTTATTTTCCTTTCAATATTGTCCACTTTTTGTGTTAGAAGCACCCAAGCAGTGCTCTTCCAAGGAGCTCTCGCCATGTGTTAAGCGTGTGAGAAGCATACTCGAGATAAATACTCATTTCCCCAAGGAGTAACTGGAAGCATGTGCAGTTGGTTTTCAGAGAGTAACTACGAACACGTGGGAGGAACGGTAAAGAGTAACTGTTGCTCTTAGAAGAGCAACTGGTGGGAGTAATGGTTGGTCGGCAGGGAGCAACTGGTGGGAGTAACTGTTGGTCTGCAGGGAGGAACTGGAGGGAGTAACTGTACATCCCCCGAAGGAGGAACTGAAAGGAGAGCAACGGTTCCTCCCTCTGCAGTTACTCCTTTTAGGAGAGTAATGGGAGTGGCAATGCAATTGCTCCCTGAAAGGAGCAACCCCTATACCCCAGTTGCTCCGTTTTGGCTTAGAGTGAACATCTCGCATGTTTTCATCTTATATTCCCCATATAGAATCACCGCCATTCAGCGGACATTCCAAGGACTAAGCGAGAGGTGGCACACGCACATTTTTTACGGCTTGCGCTTCGGGTCTACTTCCCACCTTTAACCACCTTGAGTTCATGGTATATACTAGTTCACTGTATTCATGGCCCTACGGCGCAATGCTCGCTAATCCTTTCTGAAACCAAGAAGGTTACGCCCAGCGAGTATGGATTGATTTATTTGTGGGGTTTAACGTCCCAAAACCACCATATGATTATAAGAGACACCGTAGTGGAGGACTCCGGAAATTTTGACCACCTGGCGTTCTTTAACGTGCACTCAAATCTGAGCACCCAGCGAGTATAACGTAGCAACAATTTCCTGTCAGATAGTGCTCAAGAACATGCAAATGGCTGCTAATGGGAAATGAGAGACAGGAAAATTCGGCTTTTACTTTCTTACGAATTGCGCCTCATATCTACGTTCCACCTTTAGCCACCTAGAGTTCATTCATGGTGTGCATTAGTTCCTTGTATTGATGGCACTGCGGCTCAACGCTTGTTAAACCTTTCTAAAACTAAGGAGGTCACACCGAGTGAGTATAACGTAGCAATCCTTTCTTGTGAGATAGTGCTCAATGTGCGTGCCGAAGACTGCTAATGGGGATTGCAGCGTGCGCGTTAACTAAAAGCCGAATGCTCCTTTCTATCATTTCCCATTAGCAGCCATTAGAATGTACATTGAACACTATTTTTTATTGTTCAACAACGCACAGAAGAAATTTCTTACCGGCACTACCTTGGAAGTCAAAATGTTATTCTTGTTAGATACTACAACGGCTACGAAGGACGAACGGGTGCCGCTATAAGGAGCTTCGCCCCTAAAAGTTGTGAGCGAGGTGAGTGTGTCCAATGCAGAGTCGGCTTAGAATGACCCCCATGAATCGTTCTTGGTGAGCACATAACTTCCATTCACCCACTGTGGGCTTCACCAAAAGCAGTTCATTACTCTTGCAAGAGTCCTATTGTTCTGCCATTTTCATGATAATGCTACACGAATAGTACGTAGGCTATCTTTGAGGGGAACCTTCGTTTGTTTAACTGATGTTTGTGCAGGTAAGGACGCACATTCGTCCGCCTTTTCATTGCCTGGTAACCCTATGTGGCTTGGAACCCAACAGAAACGGACAATCATATTGCCACAGGAAATTATCATTGCTCCGCGCAATGCGGACGTCGGGAACCAGGGAAACGCTAACGGCACGACTACGAGCGACGAACCAGCCGCAATGCACGAGCCAGCCCTGCATGCGCACGGTACTCCACCGAACAGCCAACGCTCGTAAAGAAGAAGAGAACGAATGTGCTCGAGGCAGAAGCTCACGAAGACTACCGACCTTCGGATCTTTATTGCTGTGCGTCGTTAACTTTGGGCACAAGTTTGCCCTTAATAAACCGCGTAAATAGAACATCCTTGTTGTGAGGCTGCTACATTCGTTACATTTTCTGGTGGTGATGCGGGGTAGATGATTCCAAACCCCACGAGAGAGCGAAGTCCAAGCCCTGACCATCTGCAAGCCGTGGAGCTTACACCGGTGCACCAACGGGCCAGTCACCGTATTCAAGAGGATTCACCAGAATTCGGACCACTTCCCCCTGTGCCAAGGGCATCAGCGACGGAGACAAGAAACGTCACCACCATGACTAGCCAAGTTGCACCATAACAGCTCATTGTCAGCCAACCCGTCATACCGAAGGTGTTTCATGGTGACCCGTTTGAGGACGCCGAAGACTGGCTGGATCATTTCGAGGGAGTGGCGAACATAGACCAATGGAACGAAACAGGCAAGTTGCGCAACGTATACGTCTCTTTGGAAAACGCAGCTCGAGTGTGGTACGAAAACCACGACGCATCTTTGACGTCCTGCAAAGAGTTCCGGCGGCAGCTACTGCATACGTTTGGCAACAATGATTGCCGAGAAAAGGCAGAAGCAGCTCTTCGTGCACGGAATAAACGCAGAAACGAGACTGTCGCTAGGTACATAGAAGACATGTCCCACCTGTTCAAGCGAGCTGATCCCACCATGACTGAAGACAAGAAGGTGCGTCATCTCATGCATAGGGTAAAACAAGAGCTGTTCGCGGTACTTGTTCACAATCCCCCGCGCACTGTTGCTGAGTTTCGGTCGGAAGCAACAGTAGAAACGATGCTGCAGCAGAGAGCCCGGCAATACAATCTTCGCGTAGCCTTTACGTCAGCAGGGGTCTTCTCGGCAAACGTTGTCGATAATCTTGACACTCTGCGGGAGCTCGTTCGGTCAGTTGTCAGGGAGGAACTACGCAAGCTGCAGCCACCCGCATCACCGAAACCGCCTATTGTGGATGTTGTCCGAGAAGAAATTCGGCAGGCCATACGGGAGCCGCAGAGGGATGCACCATCGACACGACGCGCGACAAATTATTCTGAGGTGCTCAGGCGGCCTACTGTGCACTCTGCGCCTATTGAGACACCAGGTACTTACACACCGACAACACGTAACCCGCGCCTTATCGTAGAGGCAACTCGCAGCGCAACTCTTTCGACAGAGACAAGACCTTGGAAAAGAGATGTCTGGTGAGATGCGGAACGTAGGTCCCTGTGCTTCCACTGTGGAAAGGCTGGCCATCTGTACCGGTTTTGCCGATATCATCAAGCTGGTCTTCGAGTATTCGCGGTCAACGCACCGTGTCCGCGAAACTGCGAAAGGCCGTCCGACATCGAGAAACACCTGTGCTCACGTCAGAGCTTCAACCTGCATCGTCATCATCAACCGCGGTCAACATCACCTCTACGTCAGCACTCGCCAAGCCCACGTTCCTTACCAAACGCACCTAGGCATCGTTCGCCTAATCCAAACCCGTGAAACTTAAATGGGCGACTTGTGCAGGCGAGACCGCTGGTGATTCGAAAACGAATGTCCTCCACTGCGACACCAGTGTGACGACGACGACTGTCTCCAGGTAAAAAAGTGCAGTAATGAGAAGATAAAGAAGATAACTTCAGACTTGCCGTTGGTAATTGACGGGCTAGAGCTCATGGCTTTAATCGATATTGGTGCGGATTACTCTGTGATAAGCTAAGATTTAGCAAAGTGCCTCAGGAAAGTTCTTACTGAATGGAGTGAACCTCAAGTACGTACGGCAAGCGGTCACCTTATTACGCCCCTCGGCAGATGCGCCGCAAGAGTTGAGATACGACGTTTCTCTTACGCTGGTGACTTTGTTGACCTGCCCATAGGTTCGAGAGAAGTTATACTCGGAATGGATTTTGTGCAAGCAAATGGTGCCAATATTAATTTGCAGAGGTACAGCGTATCATTTTCGACGGAACAAGCTCTAAAGGTAGCTCTAGAAGACGAGCAATACACCACTCCACTGCGCATCGTCGACGATGATGTGACTGTACCGCCACAGAGCAGTGTAATGGTTCTAGTCAGAAAGGATGCGTTTGGTGACTACGAAGGTGTGGCAGACCGCAACATGGATGTTTTCCTGAAAAGAGGTGTTTGTGCTGCACGAGGGATTATCCAGCTACGAAACGGGTACGCTGACATCATCCTGACAAATTTCGGGAACAAATTCCAGCACATCGCAAGGGGGACAGCCATAGCCTTTCTTCATGAGTTTGGTGAAGCCACAGAAATATGCAGCCTTGAAACAACGTCCATGAATATGGAACCAACATCTGATGTGTGCGTCGTAATATCTGTAAATCCTACCCTTTCAGTGATCCAACGTCAACAGCTATACGACCTTGTGCGGGAATTTGGCAGCTGTTTCTCCAATATTTCGAAGGTACGACGCACGAGAATTGCAAAACACAGGCTCGTGACAGACGAGACAACCAGACCCGCATGCCAGCACCCGTACCGCGTTTTACCAAAAGAAAGGGAAGTTATCAAGAATCAAGTACAGGAGATGTTTGAACATGATGTTATTCAACCTTCAAGCAGTCCGTGGGTGTCTCCAGTAGTACTTGTCAAGAAGAAGGATAAAACGCCATGGTTTTGCGTCGACTACCGGAAATTAAATGCTGTGACTAAACGGGATGTATATCCCCTCCCACGTATTGACGACACAATAGACAGACTTCGGCGTGCCAAGTTCTTCTCATCACTACATCTAAAAAGTGGATACTGGCAGATCGAAGTTGATGAACGTGATCACGAGAAGACTGCTTTTTTTACCCCGTACGGACTCTATGAATTCGAGGCTCTCCCTTTTGGTCTCTGTTGTGCGCCGGCAACGTTCCAACGCATGATGGACACTGTACTTTCCGGATTGAAGTGGCAGTGTTGCTTAGTGTACCTTGACGACGTGGTAATCTTCGCCGCTACATTCGAGGAGCATATCAAGCGCCTGCGAACAGTGTTAGAAGCAATCCGTTCGGCAGATCTAACCATCAAGCCAGAGAAGTGCCAATTCGGTTTCAAAGAGCTTCGATTCCTTCGGCACGTTGTTAGCGCCCACGGTGTGCGCCCTGATACCGAAAAGACAGCCGCCGTTGCGAGATTCTCAGTGCCAGCAGACAAACAGTCAGTACGGAGATTCTTAGGTCTCTCTGCTTACTGTAGACGATTTGTCAGAAATTTCTTGCAGATTGCAGAACCTTTGACGGTACTCACGAGAGAAAATGTACCTTTCCAGTGGAAACCCGAGCAACAAATGCCTTCAACGAATTAAGAAAACGGTTGCAAGAGACCCCATTTCATTCTCATTTCGATGAAACAGCTGACACGGAAATACACACAGACGCCAGTAACATCGGTCACGATGCATCCTAATACAGTGGCAGAATGGTGAAGAAAGGGTGATAGCATACGCCAGCCGGACTCTAACAAAGGCGGAGACCAATTATTCGGTCACTGCCGTCGTCTGGGCCACTGCCGTCGGCGACCATTGCCGTCGCCTGGGCCATCAGTAAGTTTCGGCCTAACTTGTATGGCAGACCATTCAAGGCAGTCAGCGATCACCATGTCCTTTGCTGGCTCGCCAACCTCAAGGACCCATCCGGATGACTAGGAAGGTGGAGCCTCAGACTGCAAGAATTTGACATAACTGTGGTATACCGATCTAGCAGGAAGAACACCTGCGCCGACTGTTTGTCACGGGCACCTGCAGACACAGCACTATCAGATGAAGAGGCCTTTTCATTCGCGGCTGTTGTCGAGACTTCTGAGATAGCCGAATTTCAACATGCAGACGAAGAATTGCTCCCGCTCATCAAACAACTGAAAGGAGCTGACGTACAAGAACCTCGTATATTTTCTCGAAGCCTCGCATCGTTCTGCCTCCGAGGAAATGTCCTCTACAAGAGAAACTTTAAGCCCAATCGTGAAAAGTTTCTGCCTGTCGTTCCCGCAACTATGCGGCAAAGAATATTACAAGCGTGCCACAATGAGCCTACGTCTGGACGTTTGGGGGTTACTCGAACGCTTCCGCGAATCAATCTGCACTATTATTGGCTCAAGCTAGTGTCTTCAGTACAGTGCTATGTTAGAACATGCCGGAAGTGCCAAAGACGGAAAGCGCCTCGCGTTGAGCTAGCAGGCCTTCTGCACCCGATAGACCATCCGAAAGCACCTTTCCAACAAGTTGGAATGGACCTCCTTGGACCATTTCCGACATTTTTACTTGGCAAGAAGTGGATCTTTTTAGGCACTGATTATTTAACGAGGTACGTGGAAACAGACTCCTTGCATTGTGGAACGGCAGCTGAGGTCGCCGAATCCTTTGTACAGAGCATAGTGCTATGGCATCGCGCTCCACCTGTTGTTAACACCGATCGCGGAGCGGCTTTCACGGCAGAACTCATGGAATGCCTGCTGAACATGACCCACACTGTTCACAGGAAAACTACCGCATATCACCCTCAAAGCAACGGCCTGACTGAACGCCTTAACATAACTCTAGCTGACATAATATCTATGTCTGAGGACGTCGAACACAAAACGTGGGATGAACTTTTACCATACGTCACCTTCGCCTATAACACCGCCGTACAAGAGAATACCAAGAGTACCCCGTTTCAACTATTTTACGGTCGTATAGTGTATTCTTATTATTTGAAACAATCGTATGTAGGGTATCACCTCGCAAAGTTTGGCACTCTGATTTTAAAAGTAGCGCCTATATTGAATTTAAAGAGTCAGTGTATATGATTGCTTGTCCGTATTCCTCAGTGATAATTTTTTTTACTCCTTTCCGTAACGCGTATATTTCACCGTTGAAAATGGACATGCACTCTGGTGGTCTAACACTGACAGCGCTTTCTTCTGTCACAATCACAATGGCATTATGGTGTTTTGTTTTCGAGATATCTGTGTAACATTTGGTATAACCTTTGTATATTTTCTGGATTTTGCGAAATTCTTGAACTATGTGCTGTGGTGTGGTGTCGTTTTTCTTAAATCGGGTCAGTGAAAAATCGTACAGCTGCGCCAGGTCAGCTCATGGCAGAAGTCTCGGTGGTTTGATGGCGACCTTAAATTAGAAATATTGTAGGTGCGGCAATGCTCTTCGAAGCGTAAAATGAATGGTTTTGTGAGCTCTGGCCAGTTCGAGTAGTATAAGCGTGAGTGGCATTGTTTGGTGATGTCGTGGCATATATGGTGAGACTGAGACCTAATCTTTGAAACATAAAATATGGTTGAAAATAAGCGGAACTGAATGCAGGAACAGTGCAACCTAGAAGTAGTTACTTCGTAACTGCGGAAGCACTCAGTTATGTCCTACCAACTTGCCTAAGCTTGCACGCTTCATTAAAATAAGTGGCGCTGGCATTGCGGAGGTTCATTGCAATCTTTGTACAAGCTCTGGGCTGGGCATGTTCTATGAGCCCATTTGATAAACGCAAACAGAGACTGTGTATGGAGTCTAGACGGGAATGTAGGATTGTCTGGCCGAACCGTAAACAATGCACCCATAGTCTAACATGCTGTGCACAATGGAACCATAAACCTTCAATAGGCATAATCGATCAGAACCGCAATGCTTATTGGATAAAACCTTTAAAATATTAAGCGCTTCATGGACCTTGATAATGAGTGCATTATTATGAGCAAGAAAGTTCAGTTTAATGTAAAATGCAACCCCTAGGAGTTTTTGTTCATGCTTTATCATCATCGCCGTGTTGTTTATTGTAAGCTCTGGGTGTGGAAATAATCCTATTTTCAATATAAATACCACAACAGCCATCTTTTGTGTAGAAAACTGGAAGCCATTTCTGTCAGCCCAATGCGTTTGTTTTTGGTAACTTGAAGTCGCCTCTGACAAGATGGCAGGTTAGAAGCACGAGAAGCGATTTGAAGATCATCAACATATAAAGAGTGCATGACTGTGGGTGCTATGTCTGTATTAATGGAATTCATTTGTGCTATGAAACGGTAGTGCTAGGGACCCAGCCTTCAGGTATGCCGTTTTCCTGGATAAATGTACGTGAAGGTAGAGTGCCTAACCACACCTGAAATGTACTGTTAGTCATGAAATAGGACAAACATTTTTGCATTCTCCCTCGAATGTCTAGAATAACGAGGTCTTGCGGAATTCCGCGTCACCACGTGGTATTGTAGGCCTTTTCTAAATCGAGAAAAACCGCAAGGCAGTGCTGCTTGGGACGAAAAGCTTCCCGTATTTCATGCTCCAGACGAACAAGATGGTCAGTGGTTGAGGAACCTTTTTTATATCCACACTGACAATTGTCATACAAGTTTCTGCAGCACAGAATAAGTTATAGTCTTCAATTCATGATACTTTCGTAAGTTTTCGACAGGCAGCTGGTAAGAGCAATCGGTGTGTAGCTGCAAGAGGATGTTGAAGGTTTTCCAGCTTTCAGACATGGGACTACCATTCTTCAGGCATATATCCAGATTGCCATACCACGTTGGAAAATGTAACTAAAACCTTTGTAGATGATTCGGACAGGTGTGCCAGCATAGAGCAGTGTATGTTGTCGGGGCCTACTGCTGCTTTTCTTTTACCTTGTGAGAGTATCCTGTTTAGTTCGAGTTGTTTTAGGAGTTGGTTGCAAGCTCCGTGTAAAGCACCTGTGAGCGGTAGTTTCTGCTTCCCTACAGTTTCTTTGTGTTTGAGGAAAGTATCAGTTTAGTTGGTTGAACTGGAGATGTTCCCCTGATATGTACGCTTCTTCTTGTGTTGTTGTCCCGATGTCCTGGCTTGTGAGAATGGGTATTGTGTAGACTGAGTAGTCTCCTCTGTATTTCCTCAATTGTTACCACTATCGCTTAGACTAGACAGTGCATTTACGAAAGATACGTATTTCGCCATGATGTTTTTCAGCCTGTCAACGGACCTATTGTGCCTTCGCTTTAGCCTGCTTGAAGTTCACAAGGTTACTATATGTGGGCTCAGGACACCCCAAGCTTTGTTTTGCAGTTTCTTTGCTTCACTGCATTCCTTTGTTCACCAGGCATATTGTTTATTTCGGACATGATGTGGGAATTGTGGTAATCGTTTTTTCTGTGGCTGTAATTATTATATCTGTGATTTTGTCGTTTATGCCATCGATGGTCATATCGAGCGAGATGGCGTCTTTCAGTTTTGCATTCTCTGAAAAAGTGGCCAGTCCGCAAGATGAATTAGCCAGTGGCATGGTTTAGAGGTGATGGTGGGTATAGAGGATGGAAGCTTGATGACTGCATGTAGGTGATCACTCCCATACGACGAGTAGAGGACTTCCCAATTGAAATCATCAAGAACAGATGGTGAACAGAATGCTAGATCGAGGAAACTAAACTTGCCTGAGCTCGGTGAAAAGTATGTCGTTGTGCCATTGTTTAAAGACAAATGTCATTCGATAAATTGAAATTTCAATGAGTTGCCCTTTTTAGTCCGTTTTGTCGCGGCCCTTGGCATGCCATGGTTGTTAAAATGTTCTATGAGAACAAATGGTTCTGGAAGTAGGGCGATGAAGTCCTCGAGTTCTTGTAGTGGTTATTGTTCCTTGGGGGGGGGGAATGTAGATGGAAAAGATGGATATAGCTTTGTGGCCAAAGCCTCGAGAGGGGTGTGTAATGTGATTGCTCGGGTGGGAAGGCGGCTTTTTATTACAATTGCAACTCCTCCCGATAAACGGCTACAATGTTCCCGGTCCTTACTGACAACTGTATACCCTTTTAAACGAGTGTACTTTGCGCCCGGAATTGTTTCCTCGAAGGAAATTGCTATCGGAGAAAACTTGATAATATTGTCTTTAATGTCACCTAAGTTTTTGAGTAGGCCTCTGACATTCCAATGAATGATAAAAGCCATGATGGGAATCAAGGAAGCAAGTTCACTAATACTGCAGATTGATTTTTAAAATCCTGGTAGGTGACATTGGGTATAAAATGGGTTCATGAGGAGTGATAACCACTCAGATTATCGCTTTGGTTGCAGCGTTATTGGGGTCTTGTCTCGCTTGGCACGCTCGAGAGAGCGCCGGTCTTTCGGTGTCGACGACACCGAGGTTTTATGGTCAACCTCTATTGCCTTTTCAGAGGCGTTGGAGGATCGAGAGCCAAGCCCTGAGACGCGCGTCTCGGGCTTTGGTGTGCGACTGAGTCGTGGTCCCTGCGCAACCGAAGCAGATAGGGCCGCCTTAGATGTTCATGGTTGAGCAGCACTGGCTGCTACCACCAAGGGGGCGAGTGGAGCTGCTCCGAGACCACTGACCGCGATAACCGTAGGCTCCAGAGGCCGTTGCGGTGTTGCCCCCTTCCACAACGCGCTGGCATAGCTTTTCTGAAAAAAGAGTTCAAGGCTCTTTCTTGCTTTAAAAAAGGTTAGTTTTTCTTTTACTGTTTGAGCGCCAATTTCTTTTTCTTTTTTTCAGCATGGACACGATCTGGAATACGCCAGGTGATCGCCTTTGCAGTTCACGTAGCAAGGAGATTCCTTGCATTTCTCTGACTTATTGTCGATGCGCTGCAGTTGGCACAGGTTTCTTCACTTCTACAAGATTGTGAAGCTTGGCTGAACCCCAGGCACTTAAAGCAGCGGCCCGGGTTTGGTTTTATGGTCTGACATTTATTTCGAGGTACCCTGCTTCGAGGGAGCTAGAAAGTATGCTTGTGCCAAATTTTAGGACTATATGTTTTGCCGGGAGTTTGTTTTTTCATCTGATTGTTATTTCTTAGACCTTTACTACATTTTGATCTTGGAAACCCTCGAGCAGCTCCTCATCGCTTAGGTTCAGGAAGTCTACTTCCAAAATAACACCCGTACATGCGTTCAGAGATCGGTGAGATCTCTGAATCGGGGGGATCTGGCACCGGCATGGCTGTCAGTCACTCACGGCTCGTCTTTCTTCAGGTTGCGCAGATGCTGGCAATTTTCCTTGGTTCTGGAGCAACAACGTGTCCTATCTTCGATGACGGCACAAACCCGGATATCTGCCCGGCTTTTCAACTGCTGTCGGATTGCTCCTCACCGCTGGATGTGCTAGCGCTGTCGGCACCGTCCGGCTACCGTTACTTCGTCTGGCAACCCGGGACACTACAAGACGGCGCAGGGCTACTTAAGCGACTACTGCAACCACCCACTTTGGGATCTGGCACCGGCATGGCTGTCAGTCACTCACGGCTCGTCTTTCTTCAGGTTGCGCAGATGCTGGCAATTTTCCTTGGTTCTGGAGCAACAACGTGTCCTATCTTCGATGACGGCACAAACCCGGATATCTGCCCGGCTTTTCAACTGCTGTCGGATTGCTCCTCACCGCTGGATGTGCTAGCGCTGTCGGCACCGTCCGGCTACCGTTACTTCGTCTGGCAACCCGGGACACTACAAGACGGCGCAGGGCTACTTAAGCGACTACTGCAACCACCCACTTTGGGATCTGGCACCGGCATGGCTGTCAGTCACTCACGGCTCGTCTTTCTTCAGGTTGGTTATTCTTATCGCCTTGTTAACGGAAAGCCGTTTAAAAAATTGGTGCCAGATCCCAACTCACTGTCGACTACGATTGTTCAAAATGTTTTCCTGCTGGGTGCAAAATTTTTGTCATGCATGCGTGTTGCTCGAATGTTGCTGCTTCTGTCTGGGGATGTAGAACAAAACCCGGGCCCTCTGACATCCCAACAAGAAAAAGAAATGTTTGATGTCATCATGACACTACCATCAATGCAACAGCAACAGACTGAAATTCTTTCGGAAATTCGTTCCATTCGAGCCGACCAACAAGCACTCGAACAAAAGCTATCGCAACTGGCAGAAAAGGTCAAGCTCGTGGAAGATAACGTGTCCCCTTTACGGGATGACGTAACGCAACTACTCGCTCAAAATGAAGATCTTGCTGATACCTGCGCCAAATTACGGGACTCGTATGAGGACCTAGATGGCAGATCTAGAAGAAACAATTTGATAGTTTATGGCCTTCCAGATACTGTAAATGAAACGTGGGCTCAGTCAGAGGCTCGAGTGATTGCCTTTTGCTCCGAAAAACTGAACGTGGCAATCAGCACTGCTGCCATTGAAAGAGCTCACAGGCTAGGACGCTACACAGCGGTAAAGGCAAGGCCCATAATTCTGAGGTTTTTGTCATTTAAAGACAAAGAACGTGTGCTTGCTGTTGCCTCAAAGCTGAAAGGAACTGAGTTCGCGTTGAGTGAGGACTATTCCAGTAAAGTTCGACAGGCAAGAAAGAAACTGATTCAGTTCGCCAAAGACCGTAAAGCAGAATACAAGTTGCATTTTAATAAAATGAAAATAGGCAACCAAACCTTCGTATATAATGCTGAAACCGACACCGTGACCAGGGATACTCGATAGCCACTAACGAATGCAGCTTACCGTAAAAAGAAGCCATCCGGCAAACACGATCTCGTATGTATTGTAGTAAATTGCAGAAGCCTCAAAAATAAAACTATAGAGTTCAGTTCCTTGATAGAATCAACAAATCCGCACGTAGTCATTGGTACGGAATCATGGCTCGACAACACAATTAGCGACAGCGAAATGTTTCCGTCTGGCTATACCGTATATAGGAAAGACCGTAATTGCCATGGTGGTGGTGTATTCGTTCTCATTCAAGATAGCATAGCTAGCAATTCTATAAGCATCGAAGCCGACTCATGCGAAACTGTCTGGTGTAAAATTTTGCTACAAAGCGGTTCTTCTGTTGCCATTGGCTCATTTTATAGGCCGCCCGGTATAAAAACTGCCCATCCTCTCTTTCAGTTGAGCAACGTTTTATTAAGTTTGCAAACAACGCACGTAATTCTCGGAGGCGATTTCAACTTCCCGGATGTAGAATGGAAGTCCTTTAAACCCGTGTTAAACACAACGTCTTTCCTGTATACTACCTTTAGGGAGATGATTAATGCCCACTCATTATTTCAATTTGTCGAAACGCCAACAAGAATTGGTGGTGACTGTGCAAACATTCTTGATTTATTTTTGTGCAGTGAACCGGCTCTTGTATCCTCTGTTGTCACAGTCCCTGGTATCAGCGACCATGAAGTTGTTGTCACTAAAATGTCTTTTAGTGCTAAAAACCGCCGCGCTCAGGCACCCCGCAAAGTGTTCTCATATGAAAAAGGTGACTACCCATCACTGTCGCGTGAACTGGATGCATTTTTTCCTGAGTTCCAATCGCATAGTTCATCGTTAGACATGAATGCGCAGTGGAATTTCTTCAAAACAAAGATAATGTCCTTGACCCAAACTTTCATTCCTTCGTGTATCATTTCGGCCAGGCGACGCAATGATAAACCATGGCTCAGTAGGGAACTCCGATCAAAGATAAATAGAAAGAATCGATTGTATCGAAAGTATTGCCAAGTGCCTGATCCTGCGTTGCTTTCAAAAATGAAAGAGATAGGCAAAGTGGTGACAAAAGCTATGCGCAGAGCACAAGAAATGTACCTTTGTGATCTAGGCGAGAAACTTAAAACCAACCCCAAGGAAGTGTGGAAATACGTGAAAAATAAAAGTAATTCTAGACCCACTATTCCTGACATCATGGACGGGATAAATTACGAATCTAACACGGAAGCCAAAGCTCAGGGTTTCAATACATACTTTCAGTCTGTGTTCTCGCATCCAGTTAACACATGTAGTCTATGCCAGAATGATGGCTCGCTCCCGCAAATGAACGACATAGAAATTGCCGAACGCGGTGTCGTGCTCTTGTTGGAAAAAATAAATGTTCACTCTGCTCCTGGTCCTGACTGTATATCCAACTTCGTCTTGAAAAACTGCGCAGTGTCTATCGCCCCTTTTTTAACTCTCATGTACAAAACGTCGCTTGAACAATGCGTTTTACCGGCTGATTGGAAAAATGCCAACGTAACCCCAGTATATAAAAGCGGAGATAAAACAAAAAAGTGTAACTACAGGCCCATTTCTCTGACAAGCGTATGCTGCAAGACACTCGAACATATCATTTACACAAACTTAATGAATCATCTTCAAAGTAATAACTTCTTTTCCCCATTGCAACACGGTTTCAGGGCGGGCTTCTCGTGCGATACACAACTGGTCGAGTTCACGCACGACATTGCAGCTTCTATTAACTCAGGCCTTCAGGTTGACTGTATATTTCTGGATTTCCAGAAGGCATTCGATTCCGTGTCACATGTGTTGTTGTTGCAAAAGCTTCATTGTCTAGGCATACCTAATGCCCTTCTCATGTGGATTGAGGCGTATCTTTCAGAAAGACAGCAGTGCGTGATTCTTGACGGTGTGTGCTCATCAAGCGTCGGTGTATTGTCAGGAGTGCCACAAGGGTCAGTTTTGGGGCCCCTGCTTTTTCTTATTTTTATAAATGATATCTCCGACAATCTCTCTAGCCGTGTTCGATTGTATGCTGACGATTGCTGCATTTACAGTAACATTACCTCTGAAGCGGACACCGTTCAATTGCAGAATGACTTGAACTCCATAGTTTCTTGGTGTGATTCATGGAGAATGACACTAAATCTGTCGAAGTGTAAATTGGTGAGGTTTACGAACAAAAAACAGCCTCGGATTTCAAATTACGTCATGGCCGGGGCTACCTTGCCGGTTGAAACAGAATATAAATACCTAGGGGTCATTTTTTCTGCCAACCTATCTTGGAACGCTCATATTAATTACTTAATATTAAAGGCTAGTCGAGTGCTAAATTTTTTGAGGCGCAATTTCAGACAGGCACCAACTAAGTTGAAAGAAACACTATACATATCCAATGTGCGTCCCATATTAGAATATGCCTGCAGTGCCTGGGACCCCTCAACAAAATCAAATATAGAAGCCCTGGAGCGTGTACAGGCACGCGCAGCACGCTTTGTGGCAAGCAATTATAACTTTACCATAAGATCAGCTGACATTCGTTCAGGATTGCAATGGCCTCTGTTAGCTGACCGGCGAAAATACCTACGACTGTCCCTATTTTACAGCATATTCATGAACAAAACAGGCATCGACAAGGATCAGTATATAAAGCCACCTACCTATGTGTCACCCCGTACTGACCATTCTTTAAAACTGCGTGAATACACTTCCAGGATCAACGCATTCAAATACGCTTTTTTTCCAAGAACCACGCATGAGTGGAACGGCTTGCCAGAGGAAATTGTCTCTGCGCCTCCCTTATCTTTTGTTAAAAATTTGCACAATTTTTTGTTGAACTAATCATTACTGTATTTCTGATACGTTCCGTACTAATTATTTTTTTTGTTTTTATTGCCCTATGTTACCAATAGCACTCTTCTCTTTCAACGTTTTGCTTTGTATTTGCAATTTGATGCCTTATTTATGACAGTGTTGTTTCACTTTGTTATGACTATGTTCTTTCAAACGATACAGCCTTTTATCCGCAACCATCTTTTTCGGTATATCGACTGTACTGTATTCTTTTGCTTGTTCTCCCCCCTACAATAATGCCCGTAAGGGCGATGTAGGTACATGTATAAATGTAAATAAAAAAAAAATGAGCTGCGATTGTGATATCCATGTTTCCGGTACTGTCTATGCCATAGAGTTTTGTTACTTGTTTTTTTTTCTATCAGGAGGTCTCTGTTGTTCATTTTTTATGCTTTGTATTTGTTTCCTATTGCTAAGCTAGGGATTTCGCCACCAAGAAGGGGGACAGTTTACGCAGAGTTGTACTTCCTTCGCTATGCAAAACGTGGAAACGGCTGAAGGTGTTTAGGTCGGTTTGGAGATTAGATTGGAATGAAAATTCGGTGCAACCTTTTTTAGAGGTCGATCAGAGAGTTCAGGGAAAGCTTCCGCCATTACATATTTAGAAAGTTCAGCAACAGCACCGACCGCCCATCATGGAGCCCTAAAAGGGGACGCGGCAGCTTCATAAAAGAGTGTGCGTGACGCCAGTTGCACGCCGTGGCTATAACCTAATTTGGTATACCAAGGTTGGATGACCACACACGTTTAACTCTTGCCGCCAGGAATATTAGAAGTGACAAGAAGAGAGGAGAAGACAGTAAAGATGTAAAGTGAGAGGGAAAGACGAAGCTGTAGGTAGAGACAGAGATAGGAAAATGCGACTGCCGATTTACTCTGAGTGGGTCAGGCCAGGGGGGCCGTATGTGTGAAGCCGGGGCGAGAGAGTGTTGCATCACCAGAGGCCCTTAAAGGTCCAATCACTCGGCGTTGGCTTAACCCCCAGGATCCCCTTCTCTCCGGACACGGCAAAGCCACGCATGGATAGGCGTGAGAGGGAGTCGAAACTCCCCCGTTAGCTCGGGTCTGTGGTGTCACTACGCACCAATCGCCTAATTATGCAGATGCCCCTGCGGGTTTTTGAAAGAGTACGTCTACTTAGGACAGATAGTAACCGCGGAGCCGAACCACAAAATTGAAATAACCGTAAGAATAAAAATGGGATAGAGCACAATTGTAGAGAATTCTCAAATGATGATTAGCAGATTGCCACTATTCCTCAAGATAAATGCGTATCACAGTTGCGTCCTGCCGATACCTAGCTACCGAGCAGAAATGTGGAGGCTTACAAAAAAGTCATTGCTTTGCCGCAAAGGCGAAGCAAAAAACCTGGTAGCAACAAGTTGGAAGGTCACGCGCAGAATGGCAAGCAGATCGAAACGTGTCTTGCGTTTCTCACGCACAAATGTTGCCCAAAACGTAGTCACAGGTACAGATAAACGCAAATAAGGGTCACAGTTGTTACTTCGCTGTGTCTGAAAAGCGAGCCTTTTTCGCAAACAGATGCTGTGCAACGAGTCCAGTGACCTTTATGCGCTTGGTAATTACATCAGACTCATTCCGATAATACACAAAGGCTAGCCAAGATGTACAATTTTTCCCACTGCAAGATAAGGGCGCGTGATTGAGCGTACACCCCCAAATTCTTAACGCGGGCCTAAGTACGCGCCAGAGATGAGAGCCGCCGTTAGTTTTGTGTGCCATCATGCTGGTAATGCTGACCATTCTGGAAAAAAATTGGCGTGAAAATCAGCACAGGTTCTGAACAGAACTTCAGAGTATTATACTTAATCAAGAGCCACGTAAGTAAAAATAAACAGTTTTTACAACAGCATAAGAAACCGAAAACAAGCCTTTATTGCTCAAACACTCCCTCAACAATCATAAGAAAACCAGCACGAGTTCATTAGGAAGGCCGAAGTAACAACGAGTAGCGTCAGAAAACAACCGCACAACTAAGCATTCACGACCAGCTTATCTATAAAAAAACAAATATACTAGCACAAAACTGTTCTCCCAGATAACGGAGCTTGCAGATAACGTTCTAGAAGGACAACTTCTTTGTCACAGAGTTTGATAGAAGGTGAACTGTTACGCCGGGCATGTGAATATGGCATACAATTCTGCGTTAGTGGTCTCATTTCAATGGAGGCAAAATGATAGAGGACAGTATATTGCACGATGCCATGCAGGGAACACAAAAAAGAGCACCACATGGTTCAAATTTCTGGAGATCTTCATTACGGCGTTTTTCATGAGCATATTGTGGTTGCGCAACGTCAAACCACACATATAATAACTGTTATTGTAACGGATGGTGCACTCAAGGCAGGAGAAGTCTCTGAATGCAAGCTACAACTCTGCATTTAGAAAAACAAATTACACGTTATGACGCCACACGAAGGCCTACTCAAACACTCGCTTCCTAGAAAAGGATTTTACTTTGTCCTAGCAGGACTGGTTATGTTAGAACACTCATTATATATCGTGAACTTATTGGTTCAGATGAATGAATCAGAAATAATGATTCAGATGAAATCAGAGAAATCAAGGTGAATTCAGAGATAATGATTCTGATGAAAAGTTGAGCCTCTCAATAACGCAATTCGGTCATCATATCAAGGATCTGCATGTGAATGAACCAGAGTAAATAATACCCTAGCCACAACTCAGTCGCCGGCTGGGCTCCTTTTATATCAGTTTGTGTCACCCTGATGTACGAAACTCACGTGTATACAGATTTATCTACGTGTGTATGCTCACATGTGTGAATGAATATATGCGTGCTTGAATGTGCAATAATATATTGTAGTTATGTGTCTTTTGCATTTATTTCTATGCAGTGGAGCCACGATGTCTAATTTTATGAGTCTACGTAACTCATTTTGGGAATTTCTATATTTTTTTTGCTGCGTTAGGTTTTGCTGCTTACTATAATGCTACGTGCCAGTGCATGGAGCTGAAGAAGACGAAGGGCCTCGCCGCGGTGGTCTAGTGGCTAAGGTACTTGGCTGCTGACCCGCAGGTGGCGGGTTCCAATCCCGGCTGCGGTGGCTGCATTTCCGATGAAGGCGGAAATGTTTTAGGCCCGTGTGCTCAGATTTGGGTGCACGTTAAAGAACCCTAGGTGGTCGAAATTTCCGGAGCCGTCCACTACGGCGTCTCTCATAATCATATGGTGGTTTTGGGACGTTAAACCCCACATATCAATCAATCAATCGAAGAAGACGAAGGAGATAGACTGGCACGAGCTAATCTGTGTGGCTGGTGCTGCTTGCCTAACCGGCTGAAAATACATCGGTGACTACACCTTCGAGTCAGTCTCCTTCCCGTAACATATTTGGTGGAGTTGTGCGATCCCCGTCCTCGCCGCGGAACTCCGAAGCGGACGCTTCCTCGCGGCTTACAACATGACCACCCAAGACTCGGCTACATCCTCTCCGGTCGCTCCCCCTTCTGCCCAACCTGTCAACCCAGCGCCCGCAACAACTTTCGTGACGCTTCCTACGCTCAAGACCCCGGCGTGTTCTCGGGCAGCGAGGGTTCCGACGTCGACCAGTGGCTACGCCTCTACGAACGCGTCAGCGCCACTTACAGGTGGGATCCCACTCTTATGCTCGCAAACGTCATCTTTTACCTCGACGGAACCCCTCGTGTTTCGTTTGACAACCACGAGCATGACATAAAAAGCTGCGACAGCTTCAAGGCAAAGATCCGTGAGCTTTTTGGCAACATCTCGGGCCTTCGTGAAGCAGCGAAAAATGAGTTGTCGACTCGCGCACAATCTTCCACGGATCGCCCCGCCGCGGTGGTCTAGTGGCTAAGGTACTCGGCTGCTGACCCGCAGGGCGCGGGTTTGAATCCCGGCTGGGGCGGCTGCATTTCCGATGGAGGCGGAAATGTTGTAGGCCCGTGTGCTCAGATTTGGGTGCACGTTAAAGAACCCCAGGTGGTCAAAATTTCCGGAGCCCTCCACTACGGCGTCTCTCATAATCATATAGTGGTTTTGGGACGTTAAACCCCACATATCAATCAATCTTCCACGGAGCCCTACATTGGTTATATTCAGGCTGTCCTTTCACTATGCCGCCATCCTGACGAAAATATGTCTGAACCTGAAAAAGTTGCGCATATCCTAAAGGGTATCGCCGACGATGCGTTCAACTTGTTGGTATTCAACAATGTGTCATCTGTGGATGCGATCAATCAAGACGGCCGCCGGTTCCAACAAGCTAAAAGCAGAAGCATCTCCCATCAGTTCCAGTGCCTCCCGAACACCACTGCGACGTCCTCGTGGCTCGACACATATCATCCAACAGACACCTGTGACAACTTGACGCGAATCGTCACCGCCTCCCCGCACCGACTACCAGCCCCGATACACGCCTGCACGTCCCTTCCCGACCGGCTCTCCCTCAACGTAACGTAATCCGTCCGCATGGCGAACACACGATGACAAGCCGATAGGCTTCTCGTGTCACAGAATCGGGCACATTTCTCGCCATTGCAGAAGTCACTGGGTTCCTCCTGCACAACCGTCCTCTCGTCCCTTATATGCACGTCCTGCCTATCGCCATGAGACCAGCCGGGACCATTTTGCCCAGGAACCTGCTTCTGAACAACGCTACTCCCGCTCTCCTTCTTCCCAATGTCGCCAGTCTCGTTTTCCACAGCCCCGCCGACCATCTTCCCCCGCCTTCCAACGAGGTTCCCCGACAGAAAACTAAGCGTTGCAGCCCCCGGAGGTGGCGCTGCATCGCTCAGACTGACCGAAAATCCTTTTTTGACAATACCGACAAAACGGAACCTCATAGACGTACAAGTAGACGGCGTATATGTCACTGCTCTTGTCGACACCGGCGCCCAACTTTCCGTCATGACGAGTGATTTTCGCCGCAAGCTCAAGAACGTTCTCACACCTGCGACCACTCAGTTCGTCCGTGTTGCGGATGGTGGAATAGCATCTATCGTGAGAATGTGCTCCGCTCGTGTCAGCATTGCCGATCGACACATAGTTCTTCTCTTCACCGTCCTTGATAATTGCCCCCAAAACGTTATCTTAGGCCTCGACTTCCTGTCCGCGCATTCTGCCCTCATAGACTGTTCGACCAGTACGCTCCGTCTACACTTGCCCGCAACAGAATCTCTTACACAACGACCGAGCCGCCTCTGCACAACAGGACACGCGCGCCTCCCTCCACAGACACTGACCTACATAGAGCTCGTCTCAATACCACCAGTTGTCGACGGGGACTATGTTCTGATGCCTATCACCGATGTCCTCATAAGCCGTGGCATTACATTACCGCACACCTGGCTAACCTCCCTGTCCTTCCTCATTTATTCCTCCTTCTTACCGCACACCATTCTGTCCATCGCAGGAAGTTCTACGTGCCTCCCAGTTGTCAACTTTAGCTTGTAACCTCAAGTTTTGCCACAAGGGATCTCTTTGGCGTTGCTCTGCACCTTAGAAGACAATGCGGAAGATGTTTTCGCGATGGCCGCCCCTTCTGACCTCCACGCTTAACATCAATCTGCCACTTGTTCCGACAGCGCTATTACTTCGATGATCACTTCCAACTTAACGCCGCAGCAGACTGATGAGCTCCACCGGGTTCTGCAGTCCTACATAGACGTTTTTGACATCAGCGGCCGTCCGTTGGGGAAAGCTACCGGTATGAGCCACCGCATAAACACTGGAAATGAGCATCCTATACATAGGCGATTATATCGGGAGTCGGCAGCCGAGCGTCACATCATCCAAAGAAAGGTCGACAAAATGCTCGTCAAGGACATAATTGAGCCATCTTGCAGTCTTTGGGCTTCTACTGTAGTGCTAGTCCGCAAGAAAGACGGTGCATGGCGTTTCTGCGTGGATTATTGACACCTAAACAAAATTACCAAAAAAGACGTCTACCCTCTGCCACGAATAGATAATGCGCTTGATTGACGCCATGGGTCCCACTATTTTTCCTCCATAGACCTTCGTTCAGGCTACTGGCAGATAAAGGTAGATGAAATGGACCGTGAAAAGACGGCATTCATCACCCCCGATGGCCTATATCAGTTCAAGGTCATGCCCTTCGGCCTTTGTAACTCTCTAGCCACCTTCGAACGAATGTTGGACTCCCTGCTCAGAAGATTCAAATAGTCCACCTGTTTGTGCTACATGGACGACGTAATCGTCTTTTCACCAACATTTGAAACTCACATAGAGCGCCTCTCAGCCATCTGGGAATCTTCCGTCGCGCTGGCCTGCAGCTCAACTCGTCCAAATGTCACTTTGGGCGCCATCAAATCACAGTGCTTGGCCATTTAGTAGACGCCAACGGTGTACAACCAGACCCGGCAAAAATAAGTGCGGTCAAAACATTTCCTGTACCACGATCTGCGAAGGATGTACGCAGCTTTATCGTACCATGCTCCTACTTTCGACGCTTCGTGAAAAATTTTGCGCACATAGCGAGGCCGCTTACGCAGCTCCTCAAGAAAGAAGTCCCGTTTTCATGGGGCTCCGAAGAGGCTTCTGCGTTCTCGACTCTCGTCGCTCTTCTCACTACCCCTCCGATTCTGGCACAATTCAACCCTGCTGCCCCTACGGAAATCCGTACAGATGCAAGTGGACATAGCATTGGTGCAGTGCTGTCACAGAAACAACATGGCCATGATCGCGTTATTGCATGTGCCAGCCGCCTCCTATCCGCCCCTGAACGTAACTATTCGATAACAGAGCGTGAGTGCTTGGATCTTGTAAGGACGGTGGCGAAATTTCGACCTTACCTATACGGACGCCCATTTTCGGTAGTTACCGACCACCACGCACTCTGCTGGCTCAACTCTCTGAAAGATCCATCTGTCCGCCTTGAACGCTGGGCTTTGCGCATGCAAGAGTTTTCCTATTCGGTGGTCTACAAATCTGGCCACCTACACCGTGATGCCAATTGCCTCTCTCGGTACCCTGTCGACGATCCTGAGGACACTCACGAGACCACGGAGAACTCTATCTTGTCAGTGTCCGACTTTCTTAATATTGGGGAAAAACAGAAGCGTGATCTAGAGCTGCTTGACATCATCAGCCATATGGAATCCTTCACAAATGATGCTTCCGTCCGCTACTTTGTCATTCAAAAGGGTGTCCTATACCGTCACAATTTCCGACCAGACGAGCCCAACCTTCTCATTGTTGTGCCTAAGCATTTGCGCCGCTGTGTTCTCACTGAACTTCACGACGCTCCCACGGCTGGAAACCTTGGCGTATCCCGTACGTACGAGCGCGTCCAGCGCCGTTTCTTCTGGCCAGGCCTTGCTCGTTCGGTACGCCGACACGTTGCCACGTGTGACCTATGCCAACGTCGTAAAACACCATCGCTGCTACCCGCTGGCCATCTTCAACCAATTTACATACCCGCGGAACCGTTTTACCATGTTGGGTTAGACCAGCTTGGTCCTTTTACTCCATCAACATTGGGAAACAAATGGATAGCCGTTATTACAGACTACGCTACACGCTACGCTATTACGCGAGCTCTATCGACCAACTGCGCAACCGATGTCGCTGACTTCTTGTTACGGGACGTTATATTGATTCACGGTGCTCCGAGACAGCTTCTCACAGACCGTGGCCGTACATTTCTATCCCAAGTCATCGCCGACATTCTGCGCTCTTGTTCCACGCAACACACACTGACAGCTGCTTACCACCCTCAAACAAACGGCCCCACGGAACGATTTAACCGCACTTTAACAAATCTGCTCGCTATGTACGTGTCGCCCGACCACCGAGACTGGGACCTTGCCTTACCCTACGCGACTTTCGCGTATAATTCATCCCGTCACGACACAGCGGGCTTTTCGCCGTTCTACTTATTGTACGGAAGAGAGCCGACTTTACCACTGGACACAGTCATCTCAGCTCACACCTCGTCCACCACCGAGTATGCCCCCGACGCTGTTGCGCGAGCCGATCATGCCCGTCAGCTCACTCGCGCTCGGCTGATGGCGTCGCAAACAAACCAATGCCGTCGGTGCGATGCGGAACATAGAGACGTACATTTCGCTCCCGGTACCTTCGTTTTACTCTGGTCACCTCATCGTCGGCTGGGCCTATCCGAAAAACTTCTGCCTCATTACACGGGACCCTACCGTATATTGCGTCAAGTAACACCTGTCACCCACGAGATCAGCCCATCTGTCCATCATCATCTACTATGCGGCCCAGTGATATCGTACACGTCTCGTGGATCAAGCCCTACAATAATGCGTCAGATAACGACCTTTAAAGCACCGGGACGGTGCCTCCGCCGCCGGGGGTCATGCTACGTGCCAGTGCATGGAGCTGAAGAAGACGAAGGAGATAGACTTGCGCGAGCTAATCTGTGTGGCTGGCGCTGCTCGCCTAACCGGCTGAAAATACACCGTTGACTACCCCTCTGAGTCAGTCTCCTTCCCGTAACAATATTTTGGTAACTCTTCTCTGATGTAGCAATGTTTACGAGGTTTTCTTTACATATCACGCCGGAAGCCACGTCACGCCCAAAGACCTTTAGCTTCGCTTCGTTTTATGTACATCTTTTCATAACAAACATATCCTAATGAAATATTTCATTCAATAGGAGCCCTACTGTTTTTCGTCTATCACCCTTTTCTGGTTGCGCTCTTCTAAAAGTGAACACATTCAGAATTAGTGCTACTTTTCCGCAGCCCTGCAAGGACCTTTAAGGACACTCAAAAGACAGTTTCTTCGGACTTCGAGTCGTATGAAACACCACGTTTTCGAAGGCCTACATCAGAGCGTCACAATATTTACATTGCATAGTTTGTGCAGTGCGAACATTATATGCGTAGTAACATAAATGAAAATCGTCATGCGTGCGCCGTTTAAAACTTCAAATTGTATTTCAGCTCAAATTGCATATCACTTATTTTTTATATGGTAAAAAATGAATGTTACTCAGGTTAGTCAAGTCGAGCACTTTAATTGTGTAATCACAATATCAAGAGCTTCACTTCAGTTACTGAACTATGTCAGACATGTACGCATATGCATAGGCAATAATAACACAAGTGTGATCCTGAAGGTGGTGAAAATTATATTTTTCGTGGACGTAGTTGGTCCTATCGCGTCGTGACGTGCACAAAATATTAGCTTCCCTACCATGCATATAGCGTCACAGGAGCATCTTAGCTGCGACTTCCGAATGTGAACCCCGCGCAAGACAGCCAGCCAGTCGTGAAGCTGCAAACCAAAGTCGGCCTGGGCGGTTGTACCAGCGCCTGGAATATAAGCCTACAACCAACCAGCTTGAAGTGAAGACATGACAGCTATCAATTCACACTTATCTGTTTTTTCTTTATCAGCAAGGTTCCTGAATAGCAATAGCGAGAATGAAGGAGACTACTTTGCACAACTCTAACAAATTGCACTCTTATCTAGATGTCCTCTTTGATCAGAAACAATGGCGCGGCAGAGACGGTGCGTCTGGATTGGTGAACATCGAGAATTTTTCCAGTGCTCTTTATATAATAGGGCTGTACGTATTATGGTGTGCAAGTGCTGATATATGTTTGGTTGGTTCAATATACAATATTAGCTCAAACTCCTAATAATGAGTATGAAAGAAATGCTATACAGACGCTTTGCGAGGTATGCGAATAGCATCATCAGTATATACACTGACACTAAATGGGTGGACGGCACCACGTCCATTGCTAGTCACATATAACCCTGTGTATGTCCGAGGGGGAGGGCACAGTTGTTGCCAGCCTATTAGCCGCGTGGCTGAGCCATGATGCCAGCACTTTTCTTTCACCCCATCTTTGTTCCCGAGCTAGTATCATCGCATTGTTGAGTTCAAAAACATGTCATGTTATCCTGCAGTCCTTAACGAACTCTGTTTTGCACACGTGACTTTAGCGACGCGCCCTCTGAGTATTTTGGTCCTTGTTAACGTCCTGCTTGTTGCGCCGATGTAAGTCTCACACGGCGTTTCCCGCACTTCAGAAGAGCGACTTCAAAGACTGTTAGCTAGGGGAGTGCACGTCTGCCTAGGTATTCCACGAGCGACTTGCAACAGCCTTGTGACGACAGAGACTCGAAAACTACCCTTTCCAGTCATGAGTACAATCAACACAAAGACCATTCATTGGCACTGGAGATTTAACGAAGGAATCATAGCAATCGAAATAATAAATACAGAGTAGTCAACATATATTACCCAGAAATGAATTTTGGAGCTTATCGACCATTATCGATTCATTGCTTGCAATACCAAGCAATGAATTGTCAGTAGTTGACATCTTCAGAAAGAGAAATATTCAGCCAAGTTGCTCAGCAACTAGCGCTTTATCAGATGCACATGTGGTATAGAGGGTACATACACGCTTACGAAAATGGCTCAAGTAGTAAAACGGCTTCAACATCAACATTTATTATAGCACAGCTTAATATTCACGAATCGTTTGAATTATGTCGCACGACGTCATCTACTACAGCTGAGCTCTTCGCTAGTCTGTATGTTATATAATTTTTATAAACTCAGCAGCAAATGCTAAAAAACGGGTACTTTTCAGCGATTGACAGGTCGCATAAACTTCACTCTCCAGTAAAAACACGACAATAATTAGTGATAGTATGGCCTACGAAACGCCGAAAGAGCTTACCAAAGCAAGTAAGGCGCAACATGAGATCAAGTTTCAGTGGATACCTGGTCATTACAACATTCCTGGAAACACAGCTGCCAATGAAGCGGCACGACAAGCACATCTTGAAAATGTTAATGTTTTTTGCCATTTTAGAAAAATGAATTGTGTAGTATTATAAAGACTTAAACTTTCAGAATGAGCAAAACTGCTTGCTTTGACTGAGTTCAAAGAGCTGTGATTTAAATCACATCGACTGAATCATTGAAATCGAAAATACGCTAGCGTTAGATAGAATTATGGAAACACGTATTAACTGGTTAGGGCTAGGCACCGCTTACACAAAACATTTTTCACGCAGAATTGGCTGAGCCAAAAATGCAGAATGCGAATGTGGATTTATAGATGAAGACGTATGTACCCTTCTCATAGACTGTCTACATCACGACACGCCGGGACGCCGTGATAAATGAGAATTGTTGGCATTTTACCGCAGAGCGTTTAGTATCAAGAAACTTCTGGGCCGGTGGCCAACTAGAGTTTTACAGACGTACGCTTTGGAAGCACTAAAACGTTTTTTTTTGCAAGACAGGGGTATGACTGACATTAGAAACAACGAACTTTCATTTGTACAACACATGTCGTACTTATTATGCGCAGTATCATAAGACACTCATCATATGTGTGTGCTGAAGTGAATGACATGTCGACTGTTGTGTACTCACGAGCGAATACGTACTCATAAAGACCAAACGTGCGCTCTGCTGTTTTGTGCTGGTTGGTTCAAGTGTTAACGATTGGCATTATCAGGGACTTCATTGACTTTTTAACATTTCCTCATCATTGTGTTGTGTGTTGTTTCATATGTGCGTATAGGTTTGTTTTTGCATTTATGCTCAGAATTTCTGTTTTCCATTAACTCCTCTCTATGTTTTGCTTTAGAATATGTGTGCAACTTTCACCCAAGAGCTAACGAGAAGCTTGTGTCATACTTGTGTGCCAACATCTCCTCAAATATTTCATCAATTAAAAATAAGTAATGACTCACTTTCCACATTGTACTTTGTGAACGACCCCACCTCTATTGTTGGCAGGTGTGCAAACTTTAGTTTTAACGAGAGTGTGTGCGAAAGTATAAGGAAGCTTTAAAATGATTGCTATGCCCAGCATACGCAAGGTTCTTCAAAATGAATCTGATATACCTTTAACTCAAGGAATAAAAAAACTGGACGTAGTCTTTTTTCGTGGTGCACTTTTTGTTTCTTTTTCCATGTGGTTCCTAGAGCCATTGATAAATATCCTGAGAAAATGCCATCGTTAAAGTTCGCCAACAACTTCATGAAGCCGCAATTGCTGTGTAGAAGATATTCAACTACAACGTAACATAAAAATCTTTGCGACGAACCGCTTGTCTTCGTCAAGTGAGAAGGAGGTTCAAAAGAGCAAAAATTACCAGGTGTCACTTTCCTTCACACTCAAAGCAAGTGAAATGGCTGTTTTGTTTGTTTTACAAAGCAGCGCTTTCGTAAAAATTGAATAATTGAGTAATTGACTAATTTACCCACATTGTTCGCCACACAGATATTGAAGTCATCGCACATCGAAACAATTGTTAACCGCTCATCTGAAACCTTACCCAGTGTATACGTGCATGGTTTAGAGAACCATCTGAGAAAACACCGCAGCAACAATAACGGTGAAAAGGATAAGGATGCAGAGGGTGCAAACGCCAAGAAAAACTGCGAGTTTCAGAGCCGGCTTAGCAGTCACCACTCAAGAAGGGACCATATTGGTTCCGAAACCTCGGGTCAGTCCACAGTATAAGCTTTAATCTTAGGACTCTAACTTGATTGGAGAGTTTATGGTATGAGTATAAAATAAATGAATGGGCAACCAAAACTGTATATCATAGATCTACAAGAGTGTGTATTGGCTTCAAAACGCTGTTGCAAATAAACGGGAATGGAGAACCAGTCATTTGTGGCAAGAGTTTGCCAGCATTTAGTTACAATTTTCTTAATCATAGAGAGTTTAATATTATCAGCCGCAAAAAGATGCACTGGCCTCTGTGCATCAGGCATTTTGTTGCAGGCATAAGGCATGAGTCTTTATTACGCTGGGTAATGTTAATCTACTGCATATGTTCAATAGCAATTCTATATATAATTGTCACCAGACACTAAGATATCTATAGAAGAACGGTAAACCATGGTCGTCAAGACTCTATTGATTACCATTGGCCAATCGCTAGTCGACTCTCACTAGGTGTGCAATAGTAGGCACAATACAATGGTTCAGGTGTCGAAAAAATTGATCCTCTTTATTATAAGACATTACATTTACTTTCGTCAGAAGAGACTCAAGTGCTCTTACCTCAACGTGATTATGAGTTTACCAGATTATAGGCAAATGCCTATTTTATTTCTTGCATTCCTATCGAGCCACAAGGATATACGAGCATAAATGATACGTTAACAATCATTTTTATGCTGTCTTTTAGTGCCTTCAAAAGCCTGTTTTTGACGTTTGTGCCTAAGTATTTAAAAAGGCCTATAGGCGCCTATTTTCGAAATTGGCGCCTATATAAACCCCAATTTCACAACAAACTTTAAATTTGACTGTAGTTGGAGACCGGTACTCACGTTGCCGGGCAAAATGGACCTTTTTTTACTATAAAGGGTGCAACCTCTACTCCATCTCATAAGTTTCTTTCAGCAATGTCAAGACGTGAACTTAGCTTCTCGACATCTCTTCGGCATCCGCTCGCATACGTATGGAACAGAAGGTGCTTCTGTGCACCGCAGACGGTGAAGAACGAATGGGAAACTGTGGACTATCATCAAGAGAAAGTAGATAAAAAATTGGCCCCGTATCTGCATGTTAATCTGGAAATGTCGTCGAAAGATGATAGTCTTGCGTGTGGAGAGAGTGAACAAATTATTCAATTGACATTCTGCGCAAGAAAATCGGTGAATTGTATTCAGGGGGTGCTGCGTTAGAATGTCTCGAGCGTGCAGCGGGGGGGGGGGGGGGGAACGAGCGCATCACGTCACGTCGCACGTGAGACATGAGCGCCATTGGCTTTTTTCTTGGAAAACGAAGCGCGTGGCTTTGAGACAGGTGTCCACGCCCGTCTCAGGATTGTTAAGGTGTAGAACACAAGGCGACGCATAGGGTCCACCACCGTCTCGTCTTAGCAAAGCGTTGGAAACACTCGCAGTTTCATGCAAGCGTTGCCTGGTCAGCGCCGCGTGATAAGTGCTACGGTCCTTAAGATTACTTGTGTATGCATTTTCTAGTAAAAGACGTACATGCAAAATATATACGTGTTGGTATGGTGCCCCATACATTGGCAATAATTGATTTTTAATTGACAATTGCACAAGTATGAACGCTAAACATTGTGCAACATTGGTGGGCGCTTCGGATGGTGTCGGCCGTTTCGAGTACCCGATGCTGTTAATAGTAGACAAACAGACAAAAATACAGACAGACACACAGACAGACAGACAGACAGACAGACAGACAGACTAAAATTTTGGCCTCGAAGGTCCCCAAGAAAGACTAACATCTTTAAAAAGCAACAGAGATGCGTGCGTTTGCGCATGCGAGCGATGCGTACTCTTGATCTCAGCTCTCACGTTGTGCACGCTACAGCTGTTGTGTATCTTAGCAGTGCCTCTCGTTAGACCAAGCCCTGGTGAGAGCACTAAAACTAAGATGACGATTTGGTGGGTTTAACGTCCAAATACCACCATATGATTATAAGAGACGGCGTAGTGGAGGGCTCCGGAAATTTTGACCACCTGGGGTTCTTTAACGTGCACCCAAATCTTAGTACACGGGCCTACAACATTTCCGCTAAAACCAAGATGGCCATGACCAACAGCAGAACAAGCAGCGCAAGCAGCAGTGTGATCATGGCTTCGAGTAAATTCTACGTGCCTTTTACGATTGCCCCATATTTGGAGCTCCTTGCTTACGCGAGGTGCTTAAATATGTTCGCGGACCCCAAGCAACAGACAGTTATCGCTGTGAAAATACTGGAGCTGACGGAGATGCCTTTCAACGCTTGGAATGCCCGCAGCCGAACCTAGCTGCTCGTGAAATCTTAGCTTGTCTCATGTATTGACTCGCGCCAACTGCAATTTGCTATTGTAGTTTATTGCTTAGTCACTCGGGGGTGACAAGTAGCTTTTCGAGACGAAGGTGTTGATGTTTAGATGCAGCCTATGTGTCCATTTTCACGTATGCCAAAATAATACTGCAGGAAGCAGCCTCAGTTGTAACATAAGTAGTGCGCTAGCCTTTGCGCACGTACCGCCTTGCGGGCTCCATACAGAAACCATTTATTGTCTCTTCTGATTTACGCAGCCTCACGTACTACTTTGGCGTATGCAGGACCATCTTTTATTGGTAAACGTTACCTCCGCCATGTTGGTGCGCACGCCCTGTGTGATGAGGCTCAAGTGGCGCTCAGCCGATCATTTCACCTTTTTTTCAAGGTGCCTAGCGTTTCAAATCTTGGCAGATGAGATCGTGAGCACTCAGTGCTTGCATTCGTCTTGCTGCTCGCAATTATAAAATCGGGTTAAGGGTCCTTCAACGTAATCAGAGACAGAACAAAAATTGCCTCTATGTGGTAAGACCAAGAGATTACGAGGCAAGAAAAACTATTGTGGCCTATTTGCGTTTGCGCTATTTGTTGTTGTGTTGTCGTTCACAGCCATATCCAAAAGAAAGAGACTCAAAAGCGCGTTTATTCGACCGTGGACATTTAACTTATCTTGACTAACTTGAAATGGCGACACCATATTCTGCAAAACCTGTGGCAGAAAGAAAAAAGAAATTGAGTGGCTATACTAAGCCATTCGCGCCTTTGCACGATCAAAAACTAAAACATTTTTGTTCGGTTTCGTGTCGTATACACAGACCCCAGGCGTATTTTCTCGAAAACTCCGATTTTCTCAAAATGTCTTGTGCCTTCACCTTTTTAGGGACTTAAAGCCGTTTTGACTGCATATTTTTGGTGCCTAAAGTACGGCTTTTTGACATCTTTAAATCCGGCCTTTAGTAACGAGGGGCGCCACAGTGCTGAATTCACTGCTAGTAAATGCTCCTGTTGCCATGATGACGCCAACAACCACTTGCGCCGCCATTTCGCCGTCCTGCTCGTGCAGTTACCATACTGAAGTAGCCCATAGCAACGGCATCTTCAGCGCATAAAAAAAGGAACCAGTACGAGCCATGCGGACTCTCTTCTTCTTGCCTGCCAACCAGGTGTGCCACAAAGCCGCTGACTTGAAGTTCACTAATTGTTTCGTAAAGCACTGTTACATCGATGTGAACACGGAGGAAGTCAATCAGCGATATTCCCCCTACCTTCACGAAGGGATTGAGGCTGAGTGGGGGGACACTCGAATGCTTATCGACAAAAGCGCGAAACTCTCATAGGAGAACGGCGGTAGCGTTTCCACGGGACGGGTCATTGCGAATGGAGGTAAGGGGGTGAGGTATTTGTCAAGACACAAGCGGTCGCATACCTCAGATCTGTGGCCTAACGAGTGGTCGTACGCGTCACCAACCACAGGTAGCCACCGCTTTCAGTGCTTGACCGCTGTTTTCCACGCCCACTCTAATTCAAAATTGTGTTGATTCGAAGTGAATTGTCACTCGACGTCGGTTTTTTTTTCTAATGGTGCGATATAGCTGTTACAGACGTCAGGTGTGATGCAAAACCATGTCGTTAAAGTCCTCTGTATAGCTCGTTAATGAGAGCTTTGTCCTTAAAACTTGTTACGTTACGCATCTTACCTGGCTAGAGGTATGCTTTGAAGCCTGCAGTGGAGGCCCAACAGGTGACCTTGCGCATCAAGATATCGTGCGAAATGAGATACTCCGAGACATTGTGGTTTTGAGGCCCGGAATCTCTTGGGTGAGTTGCGCTTGTTCGGTGCGTGCTGGAGGGCTCACAAAAGGTTTGAAACAGAACTCCACCGGGAGTGTGAAAGCCCACCGTGTTCCTTGACATTACAATCACGTGTTAGGTTGACACAATACGCATGACTCATATCGCCTGATGTTTCCCTTCCTCGATGGCAGTGATAGAATTAGGCCTGTACTTTCCGCCTTTGGAGGTCTTCAAGTGAGCTTGCGCCAAAGGCCATTGGAGTGCCCAAGCATGGAAGTTCGTCATTCAATTTATTCAAGTCATTCAAGCAGACTGACATGCACTACTTCAGAGGGCACGGCAACTCTGCCGGCAACCGCATGCTGTAACCGCTGCTGTTGTTTTGCAGGCTTTGTTATGGGTTACGCCTACAACTTCAGTGACGAGCGCCAGAAACGAATTGGTAGCATCTGTGTTCGTTACCGGAGCGGGATCGTGAACCACCGTTCGCTGGCTGGCTACCGACAGGGTTGACGTCATCGACAGAAAGGGCACTTAAGAAGTGGATTGACATGGGCTTCTTCAAAGGCACGGGAACTCTGACGTGCACAGTATGCTGAAACCACTGCTGCTTGTTTTGCAGGTTAGTTCCCGGTATGGTATTGTTACGTACCATAGTGATAATCGGTTTTGGTTGGTTCTGCCGTGCCCTCGAACGTGCTGTGCTATTGCGGTTGATTGTTGGTCGGTATTTTTGTGCTTGTTATTGTCGGGTGACGTAGAGGAAAACCCGGGACTAGATACTAAAGAAATACTGGAGCAAATCCTAAGCAATCAAAAGGAAGCCAGCGACGCGACTAAAACAATTAAGGCATATATAGCAGCTCAAAATGCTAAAACCGACAAACTTACACAATATTTAGCGCTCATTCAAGAAATGAACGTACGAATTGAATACCTTTAGTCTGTCGTGATGCGGCAGGCAGAAGAACTTATTGAATGTAAAACCAAAGTAGAAGAAATGACCTCATAGTTTTCGGCATTTCTGAGCCAAAATATGAAACTGAGGCGGACGTAATGGCGTCTGTTGTGGAAAACGTATTTCACAAAATACTCAAAGTCCAGACCACAACAGTAGAGAGAATACATCAAATCAGCAAAGAACAATTGGGAAGTATTAGGCTGGTCATAATTAAATTTTATGATTTCAAAGAGAAGGAACGCGTAATGAAGAACTGTGGCAAACTGAAAGGCAGTTCGATTAGTGTGAGTAACGATTATGCCCAAGAAGCCGTACATGTACAAAAGAAACTATGGGATAGTGCAGCAGCAGATAGGGCTCAGGGGAACAACAACGCTGGTTCACGATAAACTCAAAGTAGATGGCAGGCTTTATGGCTGAGACCATAAAATGCAAAAACGTTTCCCTTTGCAGAATAAATGGGGAAAGGGTGATCGAGATAGCCCATTAGAGGCATCAAATTAATCTAACGCCACCCACAGTCCTCTGGGTGTAAGCCCGTCATCATCATAGCTAACTTTCACACAGTTAAATGCTCGCACCATTGCAAACAATGTGACTGATCTAGAGTGTCTCATATTACCACGCTCTGCTCACGTAGTAATCCTAACAGAAACGTGGCACAGCAGCCCAGTATCAAATGACTGTGTTGTTGTGCTGGGATACACTATATTCAGATGGGATCGAGATTCCCGAGGGGACGGCGTTGCGATTGTCGTGAAATATTCAATTCGTGCTGAACTAATTGATTACACCTTACAGGAGTCAGTATGGTGTAGGATAACTCACGAAAACCTGGTATACTTAATTGGAGCAGTTTATAGACCCCCTTTCTACATCGTCCGAATTTTTAGATGACTTAAATACTTTTCTCTGTAACAATATCAACGATAGCACACGGTTGATAAGGGCTGGTGATTTTAACCTTCCTCATATTAACTGGGAAACCTTGACGCCTAGTAATATCAAAGCTACAAGCAGAGATAAGTTATTAAAGATGTTCTTCTCGCACAACATTACGCAAATCTTGAAGGAAGCCACTAGAATAACAACTGAAACCAAGTCAATGCTCGACCTTGTGTTCTTATCAAGCCAGTTGGAAGACTACATGGTGTCAGTGGAAGGGGGCATATCTGACCACCGGCTAGCTGTTACCAATAATATTACAGAGAAAAGTGCTCGCTCAAAGTATGTATCCCGTGTTGTAATTAAAAAATTTGAGGAAGCAGATGACACTTCTATATTAGATTTCTTAGAAGTTACCTTCAGCGAATTTCAGTACGCCTCAAAATATGAATCCGTTGAGACATTATAAAATTGATTTAATTGATTGATATGTGGGGTTTAACGTCCCAAAACCTCTATATGATTATGAGAGATGCCGTAGTGGAGGGCTCCGGAAATTTCGACCACCTGGGGTTCTTTAACGTGCACCCAAATCTGAGTACACGGGCCTACAACATTTCCGCCTCCATCGGAAATGCAGCCGCCGCAGCCGGGATTTGAACCCGCGACCTGCGGGTCAGCAGCCAAGTACCTTAGCCACTAGACCACCGCGGCGGGGCTAAAATTGATTTAAGACAATCGTGGACACCAACCTGTGTACATAGATTCATCCCGTCTCGTCTTGAAAAGGTAAAAAAACGCAGCCCATAGATAGCCAGGAATATAATTCACATGAAAATAAAAATAAAAGACTACAGAAAAAAGGCAGGAACACTACCAATTTATGTCAAGCTCGTAAATCCCTAAAAAAGTCTTGTCCAAATTAAAAAGTTAGTTCTTGCAGCATAACTTTGCTGAATTCCTTGAAAGTGCACCTCAAAAATTCTGGCTTTGTATGAGCGGCAGAAAAAAAAATTGAGCAGGTCACTGCTGGATCGAAAACAGTGACGCAGAAGGTTGAGATAGCAGACGAGTTCAACAGGTTTTTCCAAACGGTGTTCACGATGCCGTCAGATGTGCGCGGTGATAGCAACGTGTAGTCTTCATGCGCATGTCCTATGGCACACTTGTTATTTGACTAAAAAGGTGTACTTTCTCGGTTACTTACCCCCGTATTCTAGAACGTCCCTTCACTCAACGCTTCACCTTCACTTGAGAAAACCAATGAAAGCGCTCTTCCTAGGCACGGCAACTCACTGCTTATCAGCGATAATGTGGTGCGATTCCCGAGCAGCACAGCGTCATTTTCAGCCGAAAAGTGGCGCAGTGCTCAACTCTGTCAAGTGAAGGGTGAGAGTCAAGTGATGAGCGTTTGTGAATACGGGGGTAAATCTGGATGCGAAAACAACTATCGGCCCGGCAAAATGCCAACTGCCTTTCTGAAAAGAAACGCAGATTTGTTATCGTTCTTTCTTATTATTCACATTTGAAAAGTCTTTAAAAACTCACTCTCTTACACAATATTGGCTCTGCGCAATTATCATACCTTTCTTTGAATCTGACAACCGAATGGTTATTCGGTTGCCGGCTTTAAACATTTACGTTGCCGGCTTTAAACATATTCGGATTCCGGCTTTAAACTCACGTTGGTTTGCTGCAAAGTTATAGAGCATAATATAGCAAAACATATTGTGATTTACTTAGAGGTCAATCAATTACTTAATGACTGTCAGCATGGATTTAGAAGCCGCAGGTCCCCAGTGACACCGTTTATTGAAACGATTCATGATTTCACTTTGGCTATAAACGAACGCAAAGAGGTTGATGTAATTTGCATTGATTTTGCTAAATCTTTTGATGCTGTCAACCACACTAAGCTGCTTTTTAAATTGAGAAAAATGGAATTCAGTGATGAAATTATAAAGTGGATTGGTGCATACTTGAGTAACCACAAGCAAGCGGTGAGGATTAACGGTTGTCTTTCAGCTACTCTAGATGTGCTTTCAGGTGTGCCTCAAGGGACCGTTCTTGGCCCGCTGTTGTTTTCATTGTACATAACGATATAAGTACAATTGTAAAGCCACCTGTTAAGATGATTCATATGTAGGGTTTAACGCCCCAAAACCACTATATGATTATGAGAGACGCTGTAGTGGAGGGCTCCGGGACATTCGATCATCTGGGGTTCTTTAACGTGCATCCGAATCTGAGCACACGGGTCTACAATATTTCCGCCTTCATAGGAAATGCAGCCACCGCAGCCGGGATTCAATCGCGCGACCTGCGGGTCAGCAGCCGAGTACCTTAGCCACTTGACAACCGCGGCGGGGCAGCCACCTGTTAAGATGAAACTTTATGCTGATGATAATTTGATTTGTATGCCTCTAAGCTGTACTGATAATCAGCTTGAGTTGAACAAGTGCCTTGAAGAGGTGGAATATTAGTGTCGCGAATGGATATGCATAGTAACCTAAAAAACAACTTATGTACGCATAACCATTATGAAAATTGGTCTCGAATTTTTATACAGCATCGGGAGCAACACCCGTTGTGAAACAACATATTTTGAATACTTAGGGGTGACAATTACAAACAACTATCTTGGCACCGTGATATTGAATCAATTTGTTTTGAGTCATTTAAAAGCTTTGTTATCTTCGAGCGAAGTTCCATAAAACATCGAAACACGTTCAGCTACTTGTATACCAAACATATAATAGACCTAGACTGGAGTAAGCGTCCGTGGTTTGGAGCCCTCACCAAAAACATTTACCAAGTTAGAACGTATTCAGAGACGTGCGTTATGCTTTATGTGCTTCACGTATGGAAGGTGGGATTCAGTAGTTTACATGCTCAATTCATGCAATATAGATCCACTGGAAATTCAAAGACCAAAACAAATATTTGAAACGGTATAGCACATATAGCAAAGGATATTAAAAATACTTAAAGACGAGTACATATGCCTTTCCAGAAAACGTTGCCCTAGATTGAATATAGATGTCCCCACTAAACCTTTCAACGCTCGCACTGACAGATTTCGGTGATCAATTTTTGCGGATTCTGTAAAACAATGGAATCGCTTACCAATCTTGTTGTTAACAGTACCGATATGCAATTTTTGACAGAGAAATCGATGCTTATTTTGGTCATGGTTGAATTGAACTACTGCCAATTTCGGTTCCTTGTGTGCATTGCTATAAGAGTGCCAGTTGTTTTGGTTTTCGCATTGTACTTACTATTGTACTCCCACCCTGTTATGATCCTCAAGCGAGGTTTGCCAGTATAATAAATAATAATAATAATATTGTCACGCAGCAAAGGACGACGCAGTTGTCTATGAGGAAAACAAGTTTATTGGAGCGAACCTGTGCTCCCCTAACAACTGAAAAAATACACAGGCGGCGAAGCAGCGGCCAGCAAAACGACGGGCACGCTAGTGAGCGTCGGCGATCGAATGACGCGGCATCGACTGTGCGGGAATTTATATCTCTTGGCGCGAGGGTTTCTCGAATAGTCGAATTGTATCGAGAACGCCATGATAGCGTTTGTTAGAAACGCTGTTCGTTCGAACAGCGCCTCTAACAAGCAATGCTTGAAGCGTTGCTTCTATCGAACAACGCCTGAAGCGTTCTTCGATAGCGTTTGTTCGAAACGCTGTTGTAGCGTTTGTTCGAAACGCTGTGAAAACGGCGATAGCACAGGCCGGCGCAGCCAGGCCGAAAAAACAAAACACAAATAAACAAACCCAATGCATGGTTTGCGGCATTACCCCCCCTCTAAAAGTGCATCGACCCGATGCTAACATAAGAGACAGTCCACACTAATTAAAAGTTCGTCATCGTCCGTAGAAAGGTTTAAGCGAACCACATGGACGACTTCGGGCCGCGTGCGTCGTCGTGATGTACGGGAGTTCCCATCGGGGATCAATTCGTACGTTAATACGCCAACACGTCGTAGAATCTGGTAGGGTCCGAAATAGCGTCGTAGAAGTTTCTCACTGAGTCCACGTCGTCTAATGGGAGTCCAAACCCACACACGATCTCCAGGATGGTACTCGGCGTCTTGGCTTCGGAGTCTCTGCGTAGCGCGTCATGTAGTCTGTTGCTACGACAATCTATTTGTTCGCGGATCGGGATGTAGGGAACGGGCCCAGAAGGTCCATTCCGATCTGTTGGAAGGGCCTCGTTGGGACGGCGATCGGCTGCAGAAGTCCGGCTGGTCTCGTCGGTGGTGTTTTTCGTCACTGGCAGTCACGGCAGCTCCGGACGTAGTGGGGGACATCGGATGTAAGGGGGGGGGGGCCAGAAGTATTTCGCCTTAATTTTTGTAATCGTGCGAGCTGTTCCGAGATGTCCGGAAGACGGGTCGTCGTGGCACGCTTCCAAAATGTCGTCACGAAGGTCTGCGGGAATGACAAGTAGATAATTCGTTCTCGTTCCGGGGTTGAAATTCTTTTTCACTAGGATGGAGTTTTTAAGGCTGAATGCTGGTAAGTTGCGCTTGAACGCCCTAGGCACGGCGACGTTGCGTCCTTCGAGGTAGTCGATCATGGCGTGGAGGTCAGGGTCGGCACGCTGCTGGGCGGCTAGGTCGCTCTCTGTCACGACTCCGAAGAACGCGCTGTCTTCATCGGAGTCCTGTGGTGGTGGGTCGACGGGGGCGCGGGACAGGCAGTCGGCGTCGGAGTGTTTCCTGCCGGATTTGTAGAATATTGTAACGTCAAGCTCTTGTAGGCGCAAGCTGCACCGCCCAAGACGGCCAGAGGGGTCCTTCTAATTGGCCAGCCAACACAGCGCATGATGGTCTGTCACAACCTTAAACGGTCTGCCATAGACGTATGGGCGAAATTTTGAAATGGCCCATATGATAGCCAGGAACCCTTTCTCGGAGGCAGAGTAGTTTCTCTCCTCCTTCGACAGACCACGGCTTGCATAGGTGATTAACTTTTCGTAACCGCTTTGCTTTTGGGCGAGGACGGCACCCAAACCGATATCACTGGCGTCCGTGTGCATTTCCGTTTCGGCGTTTTCGTCGAAATGAGCGAGCATGGGCGGGTTTTGCAGGCGTTGTTGCAGCTCGCAGAATGCCTTTTCTTGGTCGTTTTCCCAGCTGAAAGGGGTGCTTTCTTTCGTCAGGTGCGTGAGTGGCTCTGCAATGCGTGCGAAGTTTGTGACGAAGCGCCGGTAGTATGCGCACCGTCCGAGAAACCTTCGCACACCCTTCTTATCTTTTGGCCTTGGGAAGTTCGCAATGGCTGATGTTTTTGCCGAGTCAGGTAGGACTCCCGCGGCGTTCACGACGTGACCCAAGAACTTGAGTTCCTCGTACGCGAAACAGCACTTCTCAGGCTTCAGCGTTAACCCCGACGTACGAATGGCCTCGAGTACAGATTCCAACCTTGTGAGGTGTTCGTCGAAAGTCCGGGCGAATACGACAACGTCATCGAGGTATACGAGGCAAGTGTGCCACTTCAGGCCTGCTAGCACAGTGTCCATGACTCTCTGAAACGTTGTGGGCGCCGTGCAGAGCCCAAACGGCATCACCTTGAACTCGTATAGACCGTCCGGGGTTATAAATGCAGTCTTCTCTCGGTCTCTCTCGTCCACTTCAATTTGCCAGTAGCCGGTCTTCAGATCCATGGATGAGAAGTACTTGGCGTGGCAAAGGTGGTCGAGAGCGTCGTCGATTCGCGGAAGAGGGTACACGTCCTTTTTGGTGATTTTGTTTAGTCTCTGGTAGTCGACGCAGAATCTCAAAGTGCCATCTTTTTTCTTCACGACTACAACCGGTGCAGCCCACGGACTTTTTGATGGCTTTATTATGTCGTCGCTGAGCATGTCATCAACTTGAGTCCGGATGGCTTCGCGCTCGTGTGAAGAAGCGCGGTATGATGACTGTCTGGTAGGTCGGGCTCCATCTTCGGTTATTATCCGGTGCTTCGGCAAAGGTGTCTGACGTAACTTCGAGTTCGAGGAAAAACACTCGCTGTAGCGACGGAGCAACTCCAGTAATCTGTCCCGATTTTCTTGCGACAGCGCCGGGTTCACGTCGAAAGGATGTGGCAGCCTGGAAGCATCTGCGCGTGCGCGTTCAAAGGTGGCGACCGCGATCACTTGACTCGCTTGTTGCGTTTCTTCGAGGAACGCAATTGCAGCGTCCTTGTTTAGATGCTGGTACTCCTCGGTGAAATTGGTGACCAAAACGTGGGATCTGCGTTGCTTAAACCGCGCAATGCCTCTTGCGACAGACACACCGCTGTCTAGAAGCAACCTTTGGTCAGTCTCCACGATAGCGTCGATGTCTGGAGCAGCACTTTCACAATAGACGGCGATCATCAAGCTTGCGTGGGGTGGCAGGGTGACGTGATCGTCGGTGATTCTTACAGCAGCACGGTGTGCGAGGTTCGGCTGTGGCGTCGTGGAGTGATCGGAAGAAAACTTTATCGACCTGGTCTGCAGATTAATTATTGCGCCATTGTCCGTCAAAAAGTTCATTCCGAGAATTACGTCGCGGGAGCAGTTAGGCAAAATGACGAACTCCGAAGTGTATGTAGTGCCGTCTATGGTGACGCACGACGTGCACATTTCACTTGGGGTCACGAGGCGGCCTCCTGCTGTGCGTATGTGCGGACCGTCCCATCTGGTCGTAACTTTTTTTAGCTTGGACGCGAATGACCCGCTCATGACCGAGTAGTCGGCTCCCGTGTCGATGAGGGTGACTACGTCAAGGCCGTCGATGGACAACTGAACGTCGGATGCCGCTTTCCTCGAATTTCGGGTGCGTCGGGGCGTCGTATCGCGGCTTGCACGTGTTGATGGCCGGGCACTATGCGTCGTCATCGTCGTATTCTCAGCGGCAGGCTTCATCATTTCGGGTACGCGTCGCGCAGCGTAGCTGTCGTCATTTTCGGGGGTCTCGTCAGGGTTTCGTCGGGTCGTCGGGATGAGGGCATGTCGTGAGTCACGGTCTTGCGTCGTTGGTGAGTTTTCATTTTCTCGCCGTTGTGCAACTTCACCTCCAGAAGTTGCTGCTTTTAGTTTCCCCCTCGTGGGCTAGGGGACCTTTCACGGGCGAAGTCAGCATGGCTGTGACGGTTGGAGGATTGGTACGGGTAGGGCGACGGCGAACGGTTAAAACGGGATGGTCCACGGCAGGTGTTCGACAGGTATTCTTCGATCTTAAATGGGCGCTGGCCGGCTCGCGGGCGGGGTGCGTCGACGGAGAACCCACGCAAACCCAGCCTCTTGTACGGGCAGCGGCGATAGACGTGGTCGGCCTCTCCGCAGTGGTAGCACAGCGGACGACTATCTGGCGTTCACCACACCTCGGTCTGCCTGGGCGCCTGGTTTCGGGTTACAGGGGATCGGGCGTGCGACATTGGGCGTCGGTACGGCGGGGCCTCTTGATAACGGGTTGGGACGGGTCGGGGTCGACGAGCAGCAGCGGAGTAGGTTATCACTTGTGGTTCGCAAGATGCTTCCGACGGCGTGGAATTTCCCAGTGCTTGCTGAACCTCCTCGCGGACGACGTCAGTGAGAAAGGTGACTTGGGGCTGCGGCGTTGCTGGGAACAATTTCCTCAGTTCCTCGCGAACGACGGCGCGGATGGTCTCCCGCAAGTCGTCCGTCGCCAATCCAGGGGCGTTTACCGGGTTCACCGAAAGGGTGTTGAGTGGTCTATCGTATTGCCGCGAACGCATATCCAAGGTCCTCTCGATCATCGAAGCCTCGGTGACGAACTCAGCGACGGTCTTAGGGGGGTTGCGGATGAGTCCATCGAAGAGCTCATGTTCAACTCCCCGCATCAGAAAGCGCACCTTCTTCTCTTCTGCTATGTCGGGGTCAGCTCTCCGGAACAGCATCTTCATCTCCTCAGCGAACAGTACAACACCTTCGTTAGGGTGTTGCATTCGCGTCTCCAACAAAAGGGCGGCTCGTTTTTTCCGCACAACCGTAGCGAATGTATTGAAGAATTCGCTCTTAAAGACAGTCCAGTCGGTTAGAGAGCCTTCGTGGTTCTCAAACCACGTTCGAGCTGCACCCTCCAAATAAAAGAAGACATGACGAAAAGTTTCTTCGTCATCCCCCTTGTTAAAGATGTGGATGCGCTCCAGCTTCTCCAGCCACTCTTCCGGGTCTTCACCAGGAAATCCTCGGAATGATGGGGGCTCACGAGGTTGTTGCAGAACGACGGGAGGGTTGGTAGCGCTAGTCATAGTGCCTGCGTTGATCATCTTGGTTTTTACGTCTTCTCTCCTTTTTTTATCCGGGAGCGGTCCAAACTCTGGCTGAAGGCCTTGCTGTCGGCGGCTGACACGAGTTGGGCGTGCTTGTCGGCTTGGCGATGGCTTAGGGTTCATGTACCCAGCACCTCCACCAGATGTCACACAGAAAAGGACGACGCAGTTGTCTATGAGGAAAACAAGTTTATTGGAGCGAACCTGTGCTCCCCTAACAACAGAAAAAATACACAGGCGGCAAAGCAGCGGCTAGCAAAACGACGGGCACGCTAGTGAGCGTCGGCAATCGAATGACGCGGCATCGGCTTTGCGGGAATTTATATCCCTCGGCGCGAGGGTTTCTCGAATTGTTGAATTGTATCAAGAACGCCGTAATAGCGTTTGTTAGAAACGCTGTTCGATCGAACAGCGCCTCTAACAAGCAACGCTTGAAGCGTTGTTTCTATCGAACGTCTGAAGCGTTGTTCCATAGCGTTTGTTCGAAACGCTGTTGTAGCGTTTGTTCGAAACGGTGTGAAAACGGCGATAGCACAGACCGGCGCAGCCAGGCCGAAAAAACAAAACACAAATAAACAAACCCAATGCATGGTTTGCGGCAATATCAAACAAGCAGCAACCAGCAGGAAGTACCTGCGAAACCTTCGTACGGGACCGCACTTCGTAATGACCTAGAAATTTTCAATCGTACTTTATCCAACGCATCATAATTGCATTGTCTATCACGTTCCTCTTTCAATGGCATGTGTGCCAAAATACTGCAGAAAATCTAGTATAAAACCAATTCACAAACCAGGTGACTCAAACTCTCCTCCTAATTACCGACCCATTCTTCTTGCCAAAACATCACGCAAGATCCGAAGATGCATACTATTGAACACATTAAAGTGTATTATAAACCATATAAATCTATACTATAAAAAGCACAAACGAACACCCAAACGGCGCTGGTTTAGATACTGGACGTCAACAAAGGAAGAAAAACTGCGCCCAAATTTCGACAAAGGAAACTGACAACAGGAACTGACTTGTAACGGGTCCTCATTTTGGACTGCGTGACACAAATATATTCTGGGAGGCATGCACAATTAACAACCATCGATATGATATTGTTTCACCTCTGACGTCTACATCAACGCATCACCATGTACCGACACGCTCAAGCATTCACCTTGGCATGATGGTTGCCACCCACAGAAAACCCTCTTGCTTCGGGTTCCGTAGTCGGTCGGTCAGTTGATCTGTCTGTCTGTCTGTCTTTCTGTCTGTCTGTCTGTCTGTCTGTCTGTCTGTCTGTCTGTCTATCTATCTATCTATCTATCTATCTATCTATCTATCTATCTATCTATCTATCTATCTATCTATCTATCTATCTATCTATCTATCTATCTATCTATCTATCTATCTATCTATCTATCTATCTATCTATCTATCTATCTATCTATCTATCTATCTATCTATCTATCTATCTATCTATCTATCTATCTATCTATCTATCTATCTGTCTGTCTGTCTGTCTGTCTGTCTGTCTGTCTGTCTGTCTGTCTGTCTGTCTGTCTGTCTGTCTGTCTGTCTGTCTGTCTGTCTGTCTGTCTGTCTGTCTGTCTGTCTATCTATCTATCTATCTATCTATCTATCTATCTATCTATCTATCTATCTATCTATCTATCTATCTATCTATCTATCTATCTATCTATCTATCTATCTATCTATCTATCTATCTATCTATCTATCTATCTATCTATCTATCTATCTATCTATCTATCTGTCTGCCTATCAATCTATCTATCTGTCTATCAATCTATCGATATATCTATCTATCTATATCACCTGAATATTTCCTGCACTTGCAGTGATTATTACAAATCGGCTTAGGCGCATGAACGTATATTACTTCCTACGTTTCAGCCATCATCATCATTTATTTCACCCTTAAGGGCCTCTCTCGGGGCAATACATAAGGGGGGGGGGAACAATACAAGTACAAATTTCAATGAAAATGCAGTTCATGGTTACAGTTTTTGCATTACTAAAACATACAGGTAGCAACAAAAAACAAAAAGAAAACAGAGCATGTAAAACGAAATATTCAACAGTCAATTCGCGGTCAAAAATATACAGGCGGCAGAGAACAAACAACAAAAAAAAAGACAAACAGCGATTAAGAGTCAAGGGTAGCTAGTAATAAATCTCTAAATGTAACAGCAATTTGTTCAGACGTTGGATACTCAGGGAATTAAATAGGCGACGAGATGTTCGGACAGGCGAAAGTAAAAGTGAACCATGTAGGTGAGGAAAGCTGTAGTAAAGTTTGTGAAAAAGACAGAGACGTGAAATTTTGCGTCGAGCTGACAAAACAGGGAGACCGAGGAATGATTTGATTTGACTGATGCTTGCTCATTTGTCATAATTTGCGGAGATGAATCTGGCGGCAGGATTTTGGACGGATTCAAGAATGTTAATTAGGTATATCTGATGAGGGCTCCAAATTGCAGATGCGTATTCCATTTTAGTACGAACAAAAGTTTCAAAGGCCAATTTGCGAAGGCTTGCAGGTGATAATTACAATGATCTCCTAAGATAGCCAAGAGTTTTTGAGGCATCGGCAGCTAGTTTGGTAATATGCTCGGTCCAGGTTAGTCTGCTTGTAATTACAACGCCCAGGTATCGGTAAGAATCCACTTGGGATAACACTGTTGAGTTTAATGAATACGGATGGATGACGTTAGTGTGTTTTCGTGAGACAGACATGAACTTACATTTGGAAGTATTCGGCCTCATCATCCACTGAGCGCACCAGTTATCAATGATGTGTAAATCTTGCTGTAGTATTAGCTGATCTTCGGGAGTCGATATGCGACGGTAGATGACGCAATCGTCAACAAAAAGCCGAACCGTTGATGAAATGCCGGAAGGAAGGTCATTTACGTAGATTAAAAAGAGGAGCGGGCCGAGAACCGAGCCCTGAGGAACGCCAGAGATTACTGGAGTAGTATCAGAATGGGCACCACCGATAACAGTGAATTGCGACCGGTGGGTTAGAAAGCACTTAATCCATGATAAGGTGAGGGGATCGAGGGAAAGTGAAGAAAGTTTGTTGATTAGTCGTTGGTGAGGGACGAGATCAAAGGCCTTTGAAAAGTCGACCAAAATAACATCAGTCTGAAATGACAAATCAAGTTTGAGATGAAGATCAGTCGTAAATTCAAAAAGTTGAGTTTCGCATGAGAGCCCTGAACGAAAACCATGCTGCTTATGAAAAAAGAAAGAGTGATCATCGAGGTGACGAGCAACATGTGAATATAATATATGTTCCATAAGTTTGCAAGCGATGCACGTTAGTGAAATGGGGCGATAGTTAGATGGGTCAGATCGCTTGCCAGACTTGAAAACTGGTACAACCTTCCCAAGTTTCCAATCATCTGGGATGAAACCTTCAGAAATGGACTGTTTAAAAATTATCTCCAAAAATTTACTAGAAATGATATTAGTAGCCTTTAAGACTTTGGCAGGAATATTGTCAGGTCCGGGGGAGCTGGATATTTTTAATTTCTTTATCAGACTGCTGATGCCTTCGGAGGTAATGTCAATGGGCGGCATTTGTGAAAAATTAGATCTCGGCATGACTGGAATACTATGAAGTGGTTCAGAAGTGAAGACTGAAGTGAAGTAAGTATTCATAACGTCCGCCCGCTGTGGGAGAGGAACGTGTGAACCATCGGAGTTGGTTAAGGATATATTGTGCGTGTTATTTTTAGGGTTGAGAAGTTTCCAAAACTTCTTTGGATTAGTTCGGGCAATGTTAAGCAAGTAATTATGAAAAAATTTCTTTTTGGAGCGCTTCAGCAAGTGAGTGTATTCACGAAGGCATGCGAAATATCTGTTCCATTTTGTTATTGACTCAAAGTTTTTAGCAGCGCGAAAAAGACGTTTTTTTTTAGATAGTTTCTTTAGGAGATTAGAATACCATGGTCGCTGAGCATCGCCTGGAACACGAATAAGGGGGACGTGGTTATCGATAAGGGTTAATAATTTCCGCTTGAACAATAACCAGTTTTGGTCAACTGTTCGGGTAGAAGCGGACAGGGTGAAGAAGACCAAAAATTTATTAAGTTCAGAGTTAATCGTCGAGACGTTGGCGTTGTTAAAGTCGCGTATTAATTTTTTCGAAGGTCTTCCCGAAGGTAAGGCAATGGACAATGAAAACAATACAACATTATGGTCACTCAGACCGGGAATGCATGACACTGACTGAATTAAATCTGGGTTGGAGACAAGAACAAGATGAAGAGTGGTTGTGCCACGAGTTGGCATTGTGACTGATTGCGATAGGTTAAAAAGGAGACACAGTTCGAGGAAATCTCTGGATTGTCGTGAACTAGCACACAAGTTGTCCCAGTCAATATCAGGGTAATTAAAGTCCCCGCATAGCAAGAAGTTTGCCTGAGGAAATCGGGATGTCAGATCAAAAAGAACATTTTGAAGGTCATCTGTGAAAGAGTGGTCGCAGTCGGGTGCGCGGTAACAGGTTATAAGAATGTTTTTGCACGTGGGAAGGATTATTTCAACGCGAAGAATTTCAAAATTAGTACTGATTGTCACAGTTTGGGAGGGTAGGCTGTCTTTCACGAAAACTAAAATACCACCCCCTCTGCGTCTGTTTCTATCAAGTCTGTAAGACGTGAAATGGGTGTTGCTGTGACGTAATTCATTGTCGTGAATATCAGGGGTTAGCCATGACTCAGTTAGGATTGCGATGTCGGTGCAGGTGTCCTCAAGGAGAGTTTGCACAGCTTCCTTTTTGGGCATAGAGTTACGGATATTCGTAAGCAGGATAGATGTAGTTTGATAGACTGGAGGAGCGATTCTAGTTGGGATGGACTCGAAAGGAGGGGAGGACGGAACCCTGGAAGCACACAGTGAACGCTATGCTTTCAGTTCTATAACTCTGTCCGATTCAGCATCATAAACGATAGGCTTTTTGTCAACGATAAGCTTGTCGAAACGGATTTTGAAGGACACGAATTTGCTTTCCTGCGCATACAAGAAAAGCTTCTTCCTTGCCAATCTTACACGCGCTGAATAATCCTCGCGTACAGAGAATAACGAGTCCTTCAGTTTCGGGCCAGCGGAAAGTATTCTAGCCTTATCTTTAAATCTGGACAGGGTGACTATAATCGGGCGGTTTTTATTAGCTTGAAAGCGGCCTAGTCTGTGTGCTCTTTCAATATCTATGGAAGTAATTGGAACTTCAAGTGTTTCGGTGCAAAACGAGATTATACGCGATTCTGATTCGGCCCATGTTTCGTTAATGACGTCGGGTATTTCAAAAAATAGCAGGTTGCACCGGCGGAGGCGATTCTCTGAGTCATCGCATTTTTCGGCTAGCGTTTTAATGCTGGAAGAAAGGTTAGATAGGGTATTACCATTCTCGGTAGTGGGATCAGTGGCACGGGCTGCGTTAATTTGCTCAAGAGCGTCAACACGGGAGGAGAGGCGATCGACCAAGCCTTCCATGTTTGATTGTGTTGCTCGGATAAGGGCCAATTCTGAAAGCTCTGTGTCTTGCGATTTTTTAATGCGAGCGATGGCTTCAGCAATACTTTCAAGTGTGGGGGAAGGACCAGGGTTAGATTCAATGTCTCCCGCGAGCATGAGCAGAAGGCAAACTAAATGGGCATTCACGGCGAAAGAACACAATGATTCACACAATAATCTACGCCACCTACGCCAGCAATCAAGGATGTCAGGGGGGCACGACACCGCAAGTAGAAAGGAATCACTTGATCGAAAAGAATTAGCGTGTTGCAAGTAACTAACCTGCATTAGGGAAGCCATGGTCGGGCCTACCTGACGAATTTCGGACCCTTGCCCAAACTTAGGAAGTAATAAAAGTTTTCGCACTTAAGTTTGCTGTTAGGCAAGTTGGTAAATCGCTCTTCTGCAGTGGTCGAGTGGCGAAGGTACTGGGCTGCTGAACCGCAGGTGGCGGCGGCTGCATAGTCGATGGTTGCGAAAATGCCGAAGGCCTGTGTGCTCATACTGAGGTGCACTTCAAAGAACTCCAAGTTGTCTTAATTTCCGGAGCCTTCAACTACAGCGTCTCTCATAATCATATGCTGGTTTTGGGACGTTGAAGTACACATATCAATGAATAAGTTAGTAATTGGTCCTATTATAAAAAAAGTTTCAGGGAACTTGGAAATCCCACAAGCGCTTACACACTTTCGCACTCATCCACACAAAGGTTGTGGTGTGTGCTTCGTATACACACACACACACACACACACACACACACACACACACACATATATATATATATATATATATATATATATATATATATATATATATATATATATATATATATATATATATATATATATGTATATATATATATATATATATATTATATATATATATATATATATATATATATATATATATATATATATATATATATATTGCAGAAAGAAATAAAGGAGCACACCTACAAAACTTTGATACTTCTTTGCTCTACGTTTCGCCTGTGGCATGGCCTTCTTAAGGATCCTGACGAAGGTATTGCTATGGCCGAAACGTTGAGTAGAAAAGTAACCACATTTCGTAAGTGTGCTCCTGTTTTTCTTCAATATATGTGCACCGGACCCAATGAAGTTCTTTTGCGAATCACACACACACACACACACACACACATATATATATATATATATATATATATATATATATATATATATATATATATATATATATATATGATGGAGAGAGAGAGAAAAGTGTGTACTTATGGGCTCGTTTTTCCTTGTTTTGGCGCAATCCGCATGAAATCTAACAGACCATAATGCCAAGGAGAGTTTAGGGGAGTAGGGGAGGCTATTAGACCCAGTTGTAAGGAAATGGGAATAAAGAAAAGTATGTGAAAAGATAACGGGCCATGGGCATGCACCGCCCACGGCAAGATATATATATATATATATATATATATATATATATATATATATATATATATATATATATATATATATATATATATATATATATATATATATATATATATATATATATATATATATATATGTGTGTGTGTGTGTGTGTGTGTGTGTGTGTGTGTGTGTGTGTGTGTGTGTGTGAAATATGACAGACAATAATGACAAGGAATGTATAGGGGAAGTTATTAGACCAATTTTAATGTAAATGTCGAGAAAGGAAAGTGGTTGAAAAAATAACTTGCCCTGAGCAGAAACCTGCTTGTGGCAAGTTGACGTTTCACCCACTTTTCTTTCTTGACATTTACACTACAATTGATCTAATAACTTCCCCTATGCATTTTCTGGTATATCTCAATACTATTGTATCAAAATGCAGAAAAACGGGCCCTTAAGGATACACTTCTTTCCCTCAATCATTACCGAGGGTCTCGTACTGGCAGACTTGGTGCCGTTAGGTTGTAAACGAGGGACTGTTGGTCAGCAGCCAGCTCGTAATAAGTTCACGTGCTACGTGACGTCAAACAGGCTCATAAAGAGTGTGCAACACTCGCCTCCATGGCTACAGGTGGCGCTGAAACTCCCACGTTTAAATTCACATATAGTCCCAAAAACATAGCTGGGGGATAGCCACCATGGTAGCTCAGTGGTAGAGCATCGAAAGCGTTATCCAAAGGTCATAGGTTCAGTTGCTGCTCACGGCAACTTATTTTTCACCCTCTTTTCTTTTTTTTGACATTTACAATACAATTGCTCTAATAAATTCCCCTGTACATTTCTTGGCATATTTTTTGTTAGATCTATTAAAATCAAGTCAAAACACGGAAAAATGAGCCTAAAGTTATATACTTCTTTCACTACACACACACACACACACACACACACACACACACACACACACACACACATATATATATATATATATATATATATATATATATGTATGTATATATATATATATATATATATATATATATATATATATATATATATATTGTAGTGTTCCTACTTAAAATAACGGAACAGCATTAAAGCTTCAGTATGGAACTGGCGTCCATCTTAATCTGCTTTATTTTTCACTTCATCCCCCTCTTCTTTCCTGCCCCGGCCCTCGCGCTTCTTCATCTTCTGTCCAAAGGCTCATACCGCTTCACCCTTCCCGCTTTCTTTTAATTACCCCTCCTGGGGTAATACTTGAAGACATTCCCAATTGAAGCACATTCAACAGATCCACGTTCACCAGTGTACCAGACAGTCTTCAAAATTCCGTTCTGGGTGGCTGTCTTGGTCACAGAGTAAGGCCCATAAAATTTGGCACTGGAATCTCTTATTCCTTTTCTCACTAGTACGAGGTCGGTGACTTGAATGTCTGGCATGTCTGCTCGATGCCTCTTGTCGAAATTCTTTTTCATTCGTTTTCGGTACCTCTCCTCCTGTGATTTTTGTTGCCTCTCCTCGACAATCTTGAGGTTTTCCAAGAGTCCCAACTCACGGTCTGCCTGCAGAATAGGGGTCTCTCCTGTAGAAGCGTACTGTGGACTGCACCCCAAGCCACTTGTGTAGGATCGGTTATGATGTTTTACGGCTGCTTCTAAAGAACATTTCCATCCCCCAGGAAAACTATCGTACATCTTGATGTATTGTTTCACGTCCCGTATGGCACGTTCTGCAAGCCCATTCGCCGCAGGATGGTATGGCGCACAGAACTTGATCGATACATTGTGATCTCGAGCCCATCTTACTAGCTTTTCACTCTTGAACGCGGGGCCGTTATCGCATACGATTGTCCGCGTAGTTCTAAACATGTCCCTTTCGAGAAGGGTTATGACGCTATTTGCATCTTCTTTTCCTGCTCGTGCCGCGACCATCCTGGTGCATTCATCTATGGCCAGCAGAAAAGCTTGCGTTTTTCTGACTCCTTCCCGTTTCTTGTTAAGTTCGGCGAAATCCAGGTGAACTACTTCAAAAGGCACGTTCGAGTGGCAAGGTAGTATCATGGTGTCCGTAGGCTGTTTATACTTGACTTTGTGTACTTGACACACATGGCATGAACGAACGTACTGACTAACGTCTTTCTTCATGTGAGGCCACGTAAACCTCTTGACCAACTTGTTGTAGGTACGCCAAAAGCCGTCGTGTCCTCCAGATTCTGGGCTATCGTGGTACAAGTAAAGCACTTTGGAAACAAGAGTTGGTGGGACTTGATACCGACCTTCCGTAAAAACCAGTTGTTCTGAGCCTTCCCACAGCTTCACTTCATTGATTTCTTCAGATTTTTCTGTGTTGTTTTGTACCATCAATCTTGATAGAGCATCTGCATCGGTTAAAAGCGGTCCTGGTCGGTGCGAGATGGTAAAGTCAAATTGCTGCAAGTAATTCACCCATCTGGCGATACGCCCTTTAGTTTGGGTCATATTCAAGAGATGAGTGAGTGCCTGGTGATCGGTGAACAAAGTGAACTTCGTACCTTCCAGGTACGTGCGGAAGTAGTCAACGGCCTTCAGAACCGCCAGTGCTTCTTTTTCCGTAGTAGTGTAGTTTGTTTCAGACGGCTTGAAAGTGTAACTGTAGTAACCGACTACGTGTCGCTTTTCTCGGCCAGATGCTTCAATACATTTTTGATACAACACTGCACCAGTCCCATAATGTGAGGCGTCAGTGTTCAATTCAAAGGGTAAAGTGAAATCTGGTATACGCAGAACGGGGTCAGAAGAAATTCTGTGCACCAAGTCACGGTAGACTCTCTCACATTCGTCACTCCATTCAAAGGGAACTTCTTTCTGCGTTAAGCGCGTGAGGCATCTAGTTTTGACAGCAAAGTCCTTTATGAAAGATCGGAAATGTCCTGCCAATCCCAAAAACACACGCAGTGAATGGACGTCATATGGTTTCTTCAACTGGGAGATCTTCTCGACGGACTCTTGTTTTGTGCTTTTGGTGTTCCCATCGAAGACTCTTCCAAGAAACACCACTTTTCGTTGAAAGAATACACTCTTCTTAAAATTAACCTTGAGATGTGCCAAGCTCAAGGCGTTTAACACCTGAGACAGATGGTCCTGATGCTCAGCCTCTGTTTTGGAGAAGACTATAATGTCGTCTATGTACACATTACAAAAAACACCAAGGAATGGCTTTAGGACGTCGTTCATGATCTTCTGGAACCACGCTGGCGAGTTTTTCCAACCGAAAGGGAGCCGGTTGTATTCGTAGAGATCGAATGGCGTGATAAAAGCGGTGTACATTTTTGTTTCTTCGGTTAGTGGGATCTGCCAGAAACCTTTGCATAAATCGATGCGGGAAAAATGTCGGCAACCCCCGGTCTCATCTATAATTGTGTCGATCTTCGGCATAGGAAATGGTATGAGTTCTGTCTGACGATTGAGAACCCTGTAGTCGGTGCATAATCTGAAGGTTCCGTCTTCTTTCGGTGCGATCGTTATGGGAGAAGCGAAGGGTGATACCGAAGGTCGTATGATATCAGCATCTAGCATCTCCTGCAACTCTTTCTTGAGCCACATCTTTCGCTCCCTTGACATATTGTAAGGTGCTTTCCGGATGACGGTCTTGTCAGCGAGTTCGAAAGGAACCTTGTGGGACTTCATCGCCTGAGGATAGCTTCCTATGCATACAAGTTCAGGGTAGGTCGTTGCGATATCCTCCGCGCACTTGACAACTCGTAGATTATCTTGTCTACCCTGATTTGTCTCGTTCCTTGCTACTCCTTCTACTAGAACCACATCGTCCCAGTACACGTTGATCTTTAGTTTCTTTATATCTGGTCTTGATAGCAAAAAGTCGTACGTTACCCCCTCTATCACCAACACTTCGCTCTCTATTTGCTGACCCTGGAACTCGATGTTTACCAAGGCCCACTGATCATGCAACGTTACTTTTCCATCATAGCCTTGTACTCGTAGAATTCTTCCACTATGCAAGCGATTTGCATCCACCAGCTTGGCATTTATAATGGACACAGAAGCACCGCTGTCTACCAGAGCCATCATATGTTTGTTTCCTACTTTGACGGGAATGTGAAGTAGGCTAGAGCAACTTAAATAAACAGTCTCATTTGGAGTCATCGGGTGGGACTGATCACCCTCGTTTATTAGTTTTTTTTCTGTCGAATACTCCTGAGCTTCAGTGTCGATATTATTCACTCGACCTCTTGGAACACGCCAGGGCAAGTTATCTGTGCGAGTTGCGAGGTGGCTCGGTTCTCGCTGAGCGCGGCTTGACCAGTCCGATTTACTCCGACTGAAACAGCTGCTTGACTCGGCGGTTATGCTTGTTTCCGAAGCTGATGGTATGTTCTGAAGACACGCGAGGAGGTCATCTAGAGTCTTTGGTGACAGTATTTGCACTTGCTTCAACACGTTAGTGTGCAATCCATGCATTATTAAGGCAACTACGGCCGTAGATGGAAGCAAAGGCTCCGCCAGCTTTAAAAGACGGCGTTTCTCAAAGAAGTACTCGACAAGGCAGCTTTGCTCAGACGTGAAATTAAGCGCCGTGTTCCATCTTTCTACTGGATTGCTTCGGAATGCAGTCAAAAACTTTTTCCTCCACTGGCCCCAAGAGTCGTCACTGTCTTCCAGAATGCATGTTTCATACCACTTTCGCGCAACACCTCTCAAGTAAACGCGCATGTTGGTGATTTTAGCCTCATCAGAGAGCCACTTGTTTTTTCCAGCGGCATATTCGTAGAAATCAAGCCAACTTTCTGGATTTGAAGACACACCGTCGAAAGCATCAGGTTCTACGAAATTAGGTGTCGGTCTCTCAGCATTCAGAGAGCTTATAAGAGATGTCATTATTTGGTTTTGTTGAAGCATCTGTTCCTGTTGCAGCTGAAAAGCTTTCAAAACGAGGCTCACCTCTTCCGTCGGAGATCGTGATCCTGAGTGTTTTCGACGCGCTGGTTCAAGAACTAGGTCGTTGAAGGTCGCCACACGCAAGTTCACTTTCACAGCACCTTTCCGTCGTAGTTCAGTAGTGTCTACGGCTGCCTTTTCCACAACCAGGTTTACGAGTTCTTCCGAGCTGAGCTCACGAGGTAGGTCTACCGCTGCTTCGTCTTGAACTTGGTACTTCGAAAAGATGATCTCCTCGGAGGTCTCGTCTATGAAGAACGTCACCCACATGATGGCTTCGATGGCCGGCTGCGCCAAAATAATATATATATATATTGAAATACAAAGGTGCAGCTGACGCTTTATTCAAGCAACAGCAAGATGGCGCCGATGATAAAGAGGAACGGGGCGAAGACTGATGATGGTTATTGATAGATGAGGAAGATGACGTACATTGAATTCTCACACTAATTTCCCCCGTCGACGGAAGCGGCCAGCCTGGCCGCGAATGACGCTGTGGAACGCATACAATAGGGCTTGAGACGCGAAACGTGCACAATCTCTGTCCCGCGGCAGCGTTGGTCAGTGGGGACATGAACAGGTGTGACACGGTAGTTCACCGGTGATGTCTGTTCGATAACTTTGTAAGGGCCAAGATAGCGTGACTCAAACTTTTCGCATAAGCCAGGCGTTCGCGCAGGAGTCCACAGAAGTAAATTGTCGCCAGGGCGGTAGAGAACGACGCGGTGAGTGGCATCGTAACGATGTTTGCGATCTTCTTGGCTAGCTTCGGTGTTTACACGGGCAAGACGACGGCATCGAGCAACGCGGGACAAAAACTGGTCGCAAACGAATGGTGAAGAGTTGACGGGGCCAGAAAAGAATGAAACGTCGAGTGGTGATGTCGGTTGGCGTCCGTATACTAGGAAAAATGGAAAATAGCCTGTGGTTTGTTGAACGGACGTATTATATGCATACGTTACAAAGGGAAGTATGGCATCCCAATTGCGATGGTCCGGTCGGATATACATGGACAGCATGTCACACAGCGTGCGATGAAATCTTTCCGTTAAACCATTGGTTTGCGGGTGATAGCTAGATATTGTTTTATGAACTGTTTCGGATGCTTGAAGAACTTCACTGAGCGTGCTTGAAAGAAATGCCTTTCCCCGGTCGCTCAAAAGGACACGAGGGGCTCCATGACGTAGATAAATAGCATTCAAGAAGAAAGTTGCTACTTCCGAAGCACTTCCTGAAGTGATTGAGGTCGTTTCAGCGTACCGGGTCAAGTGATCAACCGTGGTGACGATCCACCTCTTGCCGTCTGAAGTAGTTAGGAGGGGCCCGAAAAGGTCAATTCCGACGACAGAGAACGGCTCTTATGGACAAGGAAGTGGTTGTAGGGTACCGACTGGAGCAGTAGTGGGCTGCTTGCGGTGTTGGCAAAGTGCGCACGAGGCAATATATTTAGCTACTGTCGTGGAAAGACCTGGCCAGAAGAATCAACGGCGGAGGCGCTCGTATGTTTTGTAGTAACCCAAGTGTCCTGACGTCGGGTCGTCGTGGGAAGCGCGCAGAACTTCAGTGCGTAGTGCGCGTGGTACGACGGGAACCCATCGGTGGCCTTCCGGGTGGAAAATGTATCGATATAACACATCGTCCTCCAACTTGAATAGTCGGGGTTGTTTCCGGAGCCTGGCATTAGGGGAAGACGAAGCACCGGTAAGCCGACCAATGATGTCAGTGCAATAAGAATCGGCTCGCTGGTGAGTAGTAGTACTGACGGACGGGTGGATGAAGGTAGGGAAGAAATGGATGATATCGACGAGGCGTCCTCCGTATGGCCAATTTGACAAGGGGATGTGACGTGCGCCGAAAACTGCGGCAAAGGGCATCGTGACAAAGCGTCGGCATCTTGATGTTGTCTTCCAGTCTTGTGGATGACGTCAAAGTCATAAGATTGTAATCGAAGAATCCAGCGGCCAAGTCGTCCCGACAAGGTTTTGATTGTGGACAACCAGCAAAGAGCATGGTGGTCTGTCACAACAGTAAAATGTCGACCATGTTGGTACGGACGAAATTTTTAGATGGACCAGACAACAGCCAAGCACTCTTGTTCGGTTATCGAGTACCTCTTCTCTGCAGAGGTCAGAGTGTGGCTTGCATACGCGACAACTTTCTCGTGAAAGGCATGGTCGCGCTGCAGGAGTACGGCGCCGATTCCTTGTCCACTCGCATCAGTGTGTAATATCGTAGGTGCCTTGTCATCGAAATAACAAAGCACTGGTGGGAATGTCAGTGCCCGCTTGAGTTCTTCAAATGAGGCTTCGCATTGATCATTCCAATCGTAAGAACCGGTACTAGCAAGAAGCTTGTGGAGAGGAGGGGCAACAGTGGCAAAGTTGCGAATGAAGCGGCGAAAGTACGATGCGAGTCCAAGGAAACTGCGTAGTTCTTTGGAACGGAAGGGTCGCGGAAAGTTGAGGACTGCGGAAATTTTGTCCGGATTGGGCTGGATGCCATCTTTAGTAACGAGATGTCTAAAACTTTTATAGCTGTGTTGCCAAAATGGCACTTCCTTGTGTTTAGTTGAAGTCCGGCGTTGGAGAGACATGTGAGCACTTGATCTAGGCGTTGCAGATGATCATCAAAAGTGGAAGAAAACACAATGATATCATCGAGGTAGCATAGACAAGTTTTCCACTTGAGGCCACGAAGAGCAGTGTCGATCATCTTTTTAAATGTGGCGGGAGCATTACATAGGCCGAATGGCATTACGTTAAACTCGTAAAGACCGTCTGGCGTAGAAAAGGTGGTCTTTTTTTTGTCTGCTTCGTTTATTGGTATTTGCGAATACCCGCACCGAAGGTAAAGGGTGGAGAAGTATTGTACGCCTTGCAATGAGTCAAGTGCATCATCTATACGGGACATCGGATATACATCCTTTCGGGTAATCTTGTTGAGCACGCGGTAATCAACACAAAATCGTACCGATCCATCCTTCTTTTGTACTAACGCAACGGGTGATGACCAAGAACTGGTAGAGGGTCGTATGATGTTTCTGTTTAGCATATCGGTTACGTTCTCCTCGATGATTTTGCGCTCAGCCAAGGAGACTCGGTAGGGACGACGGCGTACAACAGTCTGACCTTCAGTGTTGATGCGATGATGCGCAACTGTGGTCTGTCCTAGTGCCGAAGCATTGGCGTCGAAGGAGGCCTGGTGTTTCCTGAGCAAATTCAGCAACGCCTCACGCTGAGAAGCAGAAAGGTCAGGATTTATCCCGGGAGCAAAGGAGGAGGAAGTAACAGACTGGGCCTGTTGTGGCTGAGCTGTCAAGACGTCAAGAGAGACCAAAGATACCGGTTGTGTATCTACATAACATGGCACTGCAGAACCTTGGGGTAGGAGGACGAGCTCTGGGGTAGGGTTTAGGCCAAGGATTATCGCAGCACTGCCTTTGAACCGCACTACGCTGGAGGGGACTACAACGCCGCGAGCTAGAGAGCTGCTGGAAGGGGTGATAAGGACGTCACCATTAGCAATATTTGGAGAAGGGATGGTGATGAGTTGCTCCTGACCCGGGAGCAGTATGGATTCGGAAGCTGTGAAGAAACGCAATGGTTTTTCGTCGACGCGTTCATTGCAGTGATCGGTCTCGGTCATTTCGACTACACGTTGACGGCAAGAAATTAATGCAGATGCTGATGAGAGAAAGTCCCAACCTAAAATTAGTTCATGAGCACATGAAATTAAGACAGCGAAGGTGATGTGATGAAGAATACCATCAATGAAGACACGCGCTGTACATTGGGCCGATGGTCTAATTATTGCTCCATTGGCCCCAATCAAAGATGATCCAAGGTAGGGTGTCTTCACTTTCCGCAATCCAGAACACAAGTCGGCACGCATAACTGAAATGCCATCTTTCAATTTTCCTTTCATTGACTGGTCCAAGCTATCCACCTGCCAAAACACAGATAATGTCTCCAATGAATTCTTACACACGTGCTTAACGTTTGGTCTATCACAGCTTGTCACTTCTCCTACGCGCACAACCGATCATTCAAGCAACGTTCTTGACCTTCTGCTTACGTCACATCCTGATAACTTTTCTTCTCTTTCTTATATTAGCGGTCTCAGTGACCACACCGCGATCCACACTACGTTTCCCGGTAACATGATAAAAAAAAGCGTCAAATCGAAGAAATTACTGACTCTTTACGACAAAGCCGACTATGTCGCTATGAACAACGACTTAGCAGCCTTTTATAGTGAATTTTCCTCAACTTACGATCAACAATCCACTGAATCTAATTGGGCTTTATTTAAATCCAAGATGCAGGACTTGATCAAACTTTACATTCCAACAATCACTATATGTGAAAGATCTCGTTCTCCCTGGTTTAATGTCAGTATAAAACGTATGAAAAATAAGAAGAAACGACAGTTTCGTTCTGCCAGGCAATCGAACTCTCAACTAGCCTGGGACAAGTATAAAAGTACAGCCAAAGAATACATGGCATTATTGGCATTGGCAAAGAGAAACTTTTTTTCAACCACACTACCCAACATGCTTCGGGACAACCCACGCCGCTTTTGGAAAATAATGAAACCGGATGATAAAACTACACTTTCTCTTTGTGACAATTCTGGATCCCCTATTGCCGATTGTGACGTTCCATCTGTCTTGAACTCTACATTTTGTTCCGTTTTTACCAACGAAGCTAGCGGAGAACTTCCTGAATATCCGCATTTTGCTTTTCCGCAAATGCCGAAGATTGAGTTCAGCTCAGAGGGAATCGTTAATGTAATCAATCAATTAAAAAATTCTTCATCATGTGGTATAGATGGCATCAATGCCAAAATTCTTAAAAATACTAAGCATATCTCTGGTTCCATACTATCAATCATTTTCCAACAGTCGCTCGATACAGGTGAAGTCCCATTGGACTGGAGAATTGGGAAGGTCATTCCGGTCTTCAAGAAGGGCGATCGTTTATCTGCAGGTAACTACCGCCCCATCTCGCTCACTAGTGTTTGTTCTAAGATCATGGAGCATGTCATCTTCTCTCATGTTGCCAGCTTTTTATCATCTGCAAGTTTTTTTCACCCAAACCAGCATGGCTTTCGTAAAGGTCACTCCTGTGAGACCCAACTAACATTATTCCTGCATGACATCCATCTCCACATAGATCGTAACATCCCAGTTGATACACTGTTTCTTGATTTCGAAAAAGCATTTGACAAGGTGCCTCACTCTCGTCTCCTACTAAAAGTCTCGCGTCTAAGCCTTCACCAGTATGTTTTCAACTGGATCAAAGCATTCTTAACAAACCGCAAACAATTTGTGCATGTTAATAACCTTTCTTCCAACCTCTCCCCAGTTCTGTCTGGCGTGCCCCAAGGTACCGTCCTCGGGCCTCTCCTATTCTTGATATATATTAACGACATTCCACTTTCTGTTCAATCTAATATTCGTCTTTTTGCCGACGATTGTGTCCTTTACCGTCCAATACATAACTCTACCGATGTTTCTTCCCTACAGCATGACCTCTTACGCATTCAACAGTGGTGTAACACTTGGCTGATGTCTCTGAATACGAATAAAACATTGCTCATTTCTTTCCATCGTCGCAGAAACTACGCGCCGGCTACTTACACCATCAACAACTGTCCTATAGCTGCTACTAACTCAATCAAATATCTAGGTGTCCATCTTACGAGCGACCTATCATGGGGTGACCACATAGATCACATAGCTTACTCCGCTAACCGTGCCCTTGGTTACGTACGCCGCAACATTTTCATGGCACCACCTTCCGTTAAACTACTCGCTTATATCACCATTGTCAGACCTAAACTTGAATATGCATCTGCCGTCTTTGACCCCCACCAAACAAATCATATTAAAATTCTGGAATCTGTCCAGAACCGAGCAGCCAGATTCATTGCTTCAGATTACTCCCGTTACTCCAGCATCTCCAACCTAAAAAACCAGTTAAAGCTTCCTACCCTCGCTTTTCGTCGTCATATTGCACGTTTGTGCCTTTTTCACAAATTCTTTCATTCAGCCACACGTGACAACCAGCTCATCCAACCAGTCCATCGAGGCCATCGCAGAAGTCATCCAAACGCTGTAATTCCGCCACGTGCTCACACCACATCATTTCAACAGTCATTCTTTTTGCGCACCGCCCGAGACTGGAATGACCTTCCGGAAGAGGCGGCTATCATCCGGGATTCTGCGCGCTTCAGGAATGCCATACAAGCAGCAGACTCAACTGCATCTTAACCATTACTTTTGATACCGCCTTTCATCGCCCACCCCTCATGTAAAGTTCCATACGGAACCTTTGAGGATACAATAAATAAATAAAAAAATAAATAAAAAAAAAAATAGTTGCTCTCGTGTCCACCAAAGCCAACACCTACACACCTTCCACAGTTACCAATAACATGTTTGACAGTCGTTCAGGAGGACTTGGGTCATTTCGCCGCGATGCAGTTTTCCCTCCAAAAACTGCACTGTTTAGTTTTCCGATCGCTGGGCAGCCAGTTGAGAGACAGGCCGAAGTGGTGAAACAGAGCGTTGGAGTGGCGAAGGGGAGCGTGGTCGGGATGCACGTGTATTGTTGGTCATGTTGGAAATGCGCACACGAGACGGTGATCGGTGGTTGGAAGGACTGTTGGCATAACGGTAGTAACCTCGAGCACATGTGTCATCTCGTTCAAAAGCGGCATAGCCACGACGTTCATCTTGCTGCCGACGTCGACAGACCCGGGAAATGTGTCCTCGTATTCCACAGTAGTAGCAAATTGGACGTGGGGCCCGCCAGGAAGATTGGTAGGTAGGGTTCGGTGGACGGGCGACTAGAGGTGTGAGATGTTCGTGATCAGGTACAGGTGGTCGTATTTGAGACGGCGAGGGTTGCATTGCAGCGATCTGTGCATACGAAGTGGGTTGGGGGAAAGGTGGAGCACGGTGGGTGCTTTGAAACGCTGACATTTCTTCCCTAAAAATTCCACGCAGATCACTAGAGGTGGGTTGAGCGGGAACGTTGTTAGATGGAGGTAAAGTGTAGGCTTGCAATTCCTCACGAATTATAGCTCGAATGATGGATCGGAGCTCCATACTGTTTGCCAGGGGGTTCTCAGGGAAGTCGGGTCGCAGGCGGATCGACTGCAAGGTATCAAGCCGATGGCATATAGAGACGACGTCGGCAACCGTCGAAGGGTTGTGTGCGACGAGGGCGTTGAAAGCGGTAGGTCTGATACCCTTCAGAAGGTGCCGGACACGATCATCTTCTGGCATGGTGTCGTCGATACGGCGGCAAAGTGCAAGCACATCCTCAATATAGGAAGTGTAGGACTCACCGCAATGTTGAACGCGTTCTGCCAGTTTCTTGTGAGCAACTTCTTAACGGACGGTCGGTGTACCGAAAATGCGTCAGAGCTGGTCTTTGAAGGAAGACCAATCGCGGAAGTCACTCTCATGATTCAGGAACCACGTCTTGGTAACCTGAGAGACGCAAAACTGCACGCGTGCTAATTTTGATGCCTCGTTCCAGCTGTTGTAGACACCTACGCGGTCATAGTTGTCGAGCAAGTCTTCGACATCTTCGCCAGGCAGACCGGAGAAGATTGGAGGCTCCCGAGGGGGGTGGTTGACCGGGCTGGGGTTGGCGGCTGGTGGTTGCGCCGGCGGGTGGTTCGGTTGGGCTTGCTCTTGGGCCATGGTGCTCTGCTGGCGCAAGCAACGTCCCGAACAGAGCTCCAGGAGCTGGCTTTGGATGGAGAGAGGTCGAAGAGGTCAGGAAGCACCTCCACCACTTGAAATACAACGGGGCAGCTGACGCTTTATTCAAGCAACAGCAAGATGGCGCCGATGATGAAGAGGACGTACAATAAATTCTCACAATATATATATATATATATATATATATATATATATATATATATATATATATATATATATATATATATATATATATATATATATATATATGAAGACGATGATTTGGAGACGTGGCTTGGCTCATACGCCATGTTTATTACATAAAACACTTCGTTCTTCTTTTATTTCACCACCGGTCGCTGCCTACCTACGTCACAGGCGTCCCCCTCCCCCCGAAAGATTGCGCTAGTGACAAATTAAAAAGCATAAACTCTCTTAATAGGAAAAAATGTCAGAAAATGCAGTAGTTCCATGCCACATGAGAGTTCCATAAACATGTACGAAAATTGACAGAAGAGGGCAGCAGTCTGATGATATCTAGTCATGCTCCGGTAGGTGAGGCTGGCTGTCGTGTTCGGGACAATACAATCACAGCTTTAACGTGAAAATCGGTTATGATGCAGCAGTTCTTGTGAGGAATGAACAAAGGTAGAACGCTGTGGAACACTCATACCTCAAGCTTCGGAGATATTTGGTTGTTTGTCCTGAATGGTACGAACGGGGCACTACCAGTTTGCGTATTTGTTGGCTCACGGGGTGATGTCTTTGTGTTTCCGGAAAACCGCATGTGGAGTTTTGCTGCTTGTGTCGTTTTGTCCCCTGTTGTTTCAATTGCTTTGATCGTAGGTTCTCTCTCTTGACCTGTGTTGCAGAAAACTTGTGTGACGTTTTTTTCGGAAGAATGTCTTAGGTTTTATGTATTCTTTCTCCCGAGCGAGACATCTTAAATGTGTCGTCACTTCGGTGGACTCGTCTGTAAAATATTTCTTTGCACCGTGAGTGTTATTGCGACGTCTGTAGCTGTCCGTGTTAAATAAAATGGAAGTTAGCCTGGTCGATTTCAATCTGCTGGCCTTGCTTACGTTGCCAAAAGTGTTGAAATGGCAGGTCTTCTGGAACAGGACAACGCTTTTTTGGCAACTGGTCGTAGTGTCTAGTTGGTAGCTGTTGCAACGCTTTTCAGGCAGCAAAGTTGGTAGGGTGGATTTTACTGGAAGAACTTCACAGGCGCCTGTGACAGCATTCATTACGTAGGCTTCTGGCACCTGGCAACTTGTCAGAGTTGATGCTTCCGAGCCTCCGGTGTTTGTACTTTCAGGTCGCTGCGCTCTGAACGGCGACACCACAACAGGCGTGATTTGTTGAAACTTAAGTTTTGAATGCCCGTCTATCTGTGCAACTAACGCGCTGAGCCATTCTGACGCAAGCACCTGGTTAGAAGCTGCAGGGCATGGCTTAGTAGCTTCTGAGTTCCGCAGCTTTATCTTGACCGTAGTTGGCGTGTGACACGTGAAGTGAGCGTTTTGAGCGACCGAAGAGCCAAGCGATGGGAAACCAGGAGGTGGGCCAAGCGTGTGAGATGGGAAGTAAGCTGCTCCGAAGCACGATGATTGATTTTCCCTCTTCGAGTGAACAAGGGCTTGTTTGGTATTTTCTTTACACGTCAGCTGGTCTCTCATGAACAAGGTGTCCTCTCGACACGAATAGCGACCCTAGGAGCCTTAGAAGAGTTGCATGGTAGAAAACTAGGTGGTTGATTGATATGTGGGGTTTAACGTCCCAAATCCACCATATGATTATGAGAAACGCCGTAGTGGAGGGCTCCGGAAATTTCGACCATCTGGGGTTCTTTAACGTGCACCCAAATATGAGCACACGGGCTTAAGAAAACTAGGTGGTGGACCATGTATGCGAGATAAAGCATGCTGGCAAGCAGTAGGATAAGCAACGTCTCGTGAGATATGTTAGAGCGACAATTATGAAAATGCCAATTTTCGGGCAGAAAAAAATCTGATGGAAAGCTACGTCTTTTAAGGAAAGAGTGTGAAATGTGGCGGCTGAGTGGGATTGCCTCCACGTGATTGGTAATAAGGAAGTCCTTATTGTAGTCGTTAAAACGGGCGATCATCTCTTTGATATTTTGCCAAAATTCGTCGTTTTAAAAAATTTGCGTAAATTAAAGTTTGAATCCCTCGCCAGTCACGTAATCGCCGAAGTTTGTAATCATCGCCCATTCCAACCATGATGCAGCGGTAGCGTGGAGCTTGAACAAGTCGAACCAGTCCTGTACATGTTCATCGTCCGCTGCTTCGGTGTACTTGGGGATGGCAAAATCAGTCGAAGGTTTTGTCATGATGCCGGTAACTGCATGAGCATGAGATCACCTCTTTGTGGTCGATATTCAGTTATGGCGTATTGCCGCTGGCTTCATGAATGATGTGAGGCTGATGAGCAGCAGCCAGGTCTTCATCTCGACTCGTGTGGCGCTATGCTGAATGGGAGACGTAACCTGGCTCATACGCCATGTTTATTTCATTAAGCACTTCTTCCTTATTTGCCTCTACCATAAGTCACTGCCTTCCTACGGCTCACACACACAGACAGACAGACAGACACTCACACACACTCACACACACACACACACACACACACACACACACACACACACACACACACACACACACACATATATATATATATATATATATATATATATATATAAATATATATATATATGAGATCTAACAGACAGTAATGCCAAGGAATATACAGGGAAAGTTATCAGAACCAAGTGAATGTAAATAAGAAGACAGAAACGTGGATGAAAAGATAACCAGCCGTGAGCAGGAATCGAACCTACGACCTTCGAATAACGCGTTCGATGCTCTAACCACTGAGCTACTAGCTCAGTGGTTAGTGGATGAAACCGGCAGACCGGGATAGATACGGCCAATGTCGCCGCAAGGTTATAAATATGAAAGCAGATGCGCTTTCACATAACAAATGTTTATTGTGCCGACGTTTCGAAGGGAACCCTGTCTTTTGCCTTGAATTTATGCCTTGAAAAAGACGGGGTTCCCTTTGAAACGTCAGCACAATAAACAGTTGTTATGTGAAGGCGCATCTACTTTCATACTTAAATATATATATATATATATATATATATATATATATATATATATATATATATATATATATATATATATATATATATATATATATATATATATATATATATATATATATATATATATATATATATATATATATATATATTCATGCTTATTTTGGTTATAAAACCGTGGAAGCCTTGTAAGTAAAGGTACATATATTTACCAACAGTCGTGGGAGGGGTCGAATCTCCCTTCTTCAGAGGACGAGTTTAACTTATTCACATATACATGGCATGATTTTCCTGACTAGTCGCTTGCGCTTATCATGCAGTCTTGTTATGCTCTAAAAAGTTTGGTATAGATCCCATTATTGAAACGGCGAGGACAGCTAAAATTTGTAGGTGGCTAGATAGATAGATAGATAAATAGATAGATAGATAGATAGATAAATAGATAGATAGATAGATAGATAGATAGATAGATAGATAGATAGATAGATAGATAGATAGATAGATAGATAGATAGATAGATCGGCAGACAGATGGATAGATATGGCCAATGTCGCCAAAAAGCACTAAGAAACAGATACTTTGCATTTAAAGGTCGCCGCAGAAACATCGCGGTGGACAGGTGGCGACATTATATTCTAACACTGGTCCAGCCGAGTGGCTGCAGCGCCATGGCAAGCCATGGCACGAACTAACAAGAGTAGCCTCCCGCTAGGTGCTTTTCTCATGCCGCGTGTGGCCTAGGTATCCAAATGCGCGAACATCCCTAGGCACTCTAGTCCATAGCGGTACGCTCACGCTTGCTGGAGTGGTGCTGTTAATGTGTAAGGCGCCGCTGGCTGTGCGATGTTTATGTCAGCGCTTTCTCTATTTCGGGGTTGTGCGGTAGTTTGTATAATTGCGATATTATTCCTTGCGAATATGGTGATATGGGAGTGCTCACTGTTCTGTCTGGACGTCAGTCCTGAATGCGCGGTGCGCTTTGACACGCTTTAGTGAACGCTGTCACATTGGAACTTGCTGCATTTGGTCGCACTGCAGTGTATTTGATCTGGACCATGTAGCAGTGACTAATACCGGTTTTCCTTCAGAATGTTTTATCGCGCGCAACAACTTTTTTTGCTACTGCGCTGTACAGCATCAAGTATGGCGCAGATTTTCTGACCACGATTACAAGTGTCTGTATGACAACGGTGGTATAAATATCGAATTATTTTCACTGCTCACCCAAGTACTCCAAGTAGCATAGAGAAAAAAAAAGCTGTGACTGCGATATCCCCTGTCGGTGATCACACGTGAACGCTTATAGCAAGCTAAACCGTTCAGTTCTCTACAATTTGGTTGCCTCTACTTCTTTGGCTGCTGCTTCCATGACCATGCGAAAAAAGCAGTCTACTAATTACATAAAAATTACACCGAAAGGTGCCTCATACATAGGCAAGTCTTTTGAGAAGATAAAACGTTTGCAAAGAAGCTCTTGTACGTGTTTGGTCTTGCATACAAGCGTATTGCTCACGCTTTTCGCAAATTTTGTTGTTAGGGTTCTGCTGGCATAAGCCGCAGTGAACCACCGCATTTACATACAGTGTGTGATTGGTGTGTCAAGTGGTCACCTGTAAATTTCGATCTGCATGAAAAGCGCGTGCTTTGCCTTCAGCGCAACTTTGGCATGCTCACTCTTTGCTTAACAAATAAATCTAAACTGCGTCCTACAATAAACGTGTCATCATCATTAGCCTGACTACGCCCATTGCAGGGAAAAGGCATCTTCCATGATCTGCCCATCAACCCGTTCTTCTGCTTCTTGTTGTCATGTTATACCTGCAAACTCTTTAATCTCCTTGACCCACCTAATTTTCTGTCTCCCTTTCGTGCGTTCGCCTTCTCTGGAAATCCAGTGAGTTAGCCTTAATGACAAGCGGTTATCCTCACTACGTGCAATGTGCCCAGCCCATGTTTATTTCTTCTTCTTGATTACAACCATGATATCCTGAACCCTAGTTTGTTGCTGACCCACTCTGCTCTCTTGCCTTTTTAATTTACACCTATCATTTCCTTTCCTTCGCTTCGACACCACAACAGGCGTGATTTGTTGAAACTTAAGTTTTGAATGCCCGTCTATCTGTGCAACTAACGCGCTGAGCCATTCTGACGCAAGCACCTGGTTAGAAGCTGCAGGGCATGGCTTAGTAGCTTCTGAGTTTCGCAGCTTTATCTTGACCGTAGTTGGCGTGTGACACGTGAAGTGAGCGTTTCGAGCGACCGAAGAGCCAAGCGATGGGAAACCAGGAGGTGGGCCAAGTGTGTGAGATGGGAAGTAAGCTGCTCCGAAGCACGATGATCGATTTTCCCTCTTCGAGTGAACAAGGGCTTGTTTGGTATTTTCTTTACACGTCAGCTGGTCTCTCATGAACAAGGTGTCCTCATGACACGAATAGCGACCCTAGGAGCCTTAGAAGAGTTGCATGGTAGAAAACTAGGTGGTTGATTGATATGTGGGGTTTAACGTCCCAAATCCACCATATGATTATGAGAAACGCCGTAGTGGAGGGCTCCGGAAATTTCGACCATCTGGGGTTCTTTAACGTGCACCCAAATATGAGCACACGGGCTTAAGAAAACTAGGTGGTGGACCATGTATGCGAGATAAAGCATGCTGGCAAGCAGTAGGATAAGCAATGTCTCGTGTGATATGTTAGAGCGACAATTATGAAAATGCCAATTTTCGGGCAGAAAAAAATCTGATGGAAAGCTACGTCTTTTAAGGAAAGAGTGTGAAATGTGGCGGCTGAGTGGGATTGCCTCCACGTGATTGGTAATAAGGAAGTCCTTATTGTAGTCGTTAAAACGGGCGATCATCTCTTTGGTATTTTGCCAAAATTCGTCGTTTTAAAAAATTTGCGTAAATTAAAGTTTAAATCCCTCGCCAGTCACGTAATCGCCGAAGTTTGTAATCATTGCCCATTCCAACCATGATGCAGCGGTAGCGTGGAGCTTGAACAAGTCGAACCAGTCCTGTACATGTTCATCGTCCGCTGCTTCGGTGTACTTGGGGATGGCAAAATCAGTCGAATGTTTTGTCATGATGCCGGTAACTGCATGAGCATGAGATCACCTCTTTGTGGTCGATATTCAGTTATGGCGTATTGCCGCTGGCTTCATGAATGATGTGAGGCTGATGAGCAGCAGCCAGGTCTTCATCTCGACTCGTGTGGCGCTATGCTGAATGGGAGACGTAACCTGGCTCATACGCCATGTTTATTTCATTAAGCACTTCTTCCTTATTTGCCTCTACCATAAGTCACTGCCTTCCTACGGCTCACACACACAGACAGACAGACACTCACACACACACACACACACACACACACACACACACACACACACACACACACACACACACACACACACACACACACACACACACACATATATATATATATATATATATATATATATATATATATATATATATATATGAGATCTAACAGACAGTAATGCCAAGGAATATACAGGGGAAGTTATCAGAACCAAGTGAATGTAAATAAGAAGACAGAAAAGTGGATGAAAAGATAACCAGCCGTGAGCAGGAATCGAACCTACGACCTTCGAATAACGCGTTCGATGCTCTAACCACTGAGCTACTAGCTCAGTGGTTAGTGGATGAAACCGGCAGACCGGGATAGATACGGCCAATGTCGCCGCAAGGTTATAAATATGAAAGTAGATGCGCTTTCACATAACAAATGTTTATTGTGCCGACGTTTCGAAGGGAACCCTGTCTTTTGCCTTGAATTTATGCCTTGAAAAAGACGGGGTTCCCTTTAAAACGTCAGCACAATAAACAGTTGTTATGTGAAGGCGCATCTACTTTCATACATAAATATATATATATATATATATATATATATATATATATATATATATATATATATATATATATATATATATATATATATATATATATGTATATATACTCATGTTTATTTTGGTTATAAAACCATGGAAGCCTTGTAAGTAAAGGTACATATATTTACCAACAGTCGTGGGAGGGGTCGAATCTCCCTTCTTCAGAGGACGAGTTTAACTTATTCACATATACATGGCATGATTTTCCTGACTAGTCGCTTGCGCTTATCATGCAGTCTTGTTATGCTCTAAAAATTTTGGTACAGATCCCATTATTGAAACGGCGAGGACAGCTAAAAGTTGTAGGTGGCTAGATAGATAGATAGATAGATAGATAGATAGATAGATAGATAGATAGATAGATAGATAGATAGATAGATAGATAGACAGATAGATAGATAGATAGATCGGCAACAGATGGATAGATACGGCCAATATCGCCACAAAGCACTAAGAAACAGATACTTTGCATTTAAAAGTCGCCACAGAAACATCGCGGTGGACAGGTGGCGACATTATATTCTAACACTGGTCCAGCCGGGTGGCTGCAGCGCCACGGCAAGCCATGGCACGAACTAACAAGAGTAGCCTCCCGCTAGGTGCTTTTCTCATGCCGCGTGCGGCCTAGGTATCCAAATGCGCGAACATCCCTAGGCACTCTAGTCCATAGCGGTACGCTCACGCTTGCTGGAGTGGTGCTGTTCATGTGTAAGGCGCCGCTGGCTGTGCGATGTTTATGTCAGCGCTTTCTCTTTTTCGGGGTAGTGCGGTAGTTTGTATAATTGCGATATTATTCCTTGCGAATATGGTGATATGGGAGTGCTCACTGTTCTGTCTGGACGTCAGTCCTGAATGCGCGGTGCGCTTTGACACGCTTTAGTGAACGCTGTCACATTGGAACTTGCTGCATTTGGTCCCACTGCAGTGTACTTGATCTGGACCATGTAGCAGTGACTAATACCGGTTTTCCTTCAGAATTTTTTTATCGCGCGCAACAACTTTTTTGCTACTGCGCTGTACAGCATCAAGTGTGGCGCAGATTCTCTGACCACGATTACAAGTGTCTGTATGACACCGGTGGTATAAATATCGAATTATTTTCACTGCTCACCCAAGTACTCCAAGTAGCATAGAGAAAAAAAAAGCTGTGACTGCGATATCCCCTGTCGGTGATCACACGTGAACGCTTATAGCAAGCTAAACCGTTCAGTTCTGTACAATTTGGTTGCCTCTACTTCTTTGGCTGCTGCTTCCATGAACATGCGAAAAAAGCAGTCTACTAATTACATAAAAATTACACCGAAAGGTGCATCATACATAGGCAAGTCTCTTGAGAAGATAAAACGTTTGCAAAGAAGCTCTTGTACGTGTTTGGTCTTGCAAACAAGCGTATTGCTCACGCTTTTCGCAAATTTTGTTGTTAGGGTTCTGCTGGCATAAGCCGCAGTGAACCACCGCATTTACATACAGTGTGTGATTGGTGTGTCAAGTGGTCACCTGTAAATTTCGATCTGCATGAAAAGCGCGTGCTTTGCCTTCAGCGCAACTTTGGCATGCTCACTCTTTGCTTAACAAATAAATCTAAACTGCGTCCTACAATAAACGTGTCATCATCATCAGCCTGACTACACCCATTGCAGGGAAAAGGCATCTTCCATGATCTGCCCATCAACCCGTTCTTCTGCTTCTTGTAGTCATGTTATACCTGCAAACTCTTTAATCTCCTTGACCCACCTAATTTTCTGTCTCCCTTTCATGCGTTCGCCTTCTCTGGAAATCCATTGAGTTAGCCTTAATGACAAGCGTTTATCCTGACTACGTGCAATGTGCCCGGCCCATGTTCATTTCTTCTTCTTGATTACAACCATGATATCCTGAACCCTAGTTTGTTGCTGACCCACTCTGCTCTCTTGCCTTTGTAAGTTACACCTATCATTTTCCTTTCCTTCGCTCACTGGGTCGACTTAGAAATAACCTCAACTATCTTTGTAAGCCTTCAGGTTTCTGCTCCGTAGGTAAATACTGAGAAGATGGTATTGGTATATACCTTCTACTTGAGGGTTTGTGGCAGATTACCACTCATGATTAGAGATTGCTTGCTGTATTTGATCAACCCCATCGTTATTCTTCTAGTTACTTCACTATCATGGTTCGGCTTCGCGGTTACTACCTGTTCTAAGTGGACATATTCCTTTACAACTTTCAGTGTCTCTCCCCCTATCCCAAAGGGCTGTTTTCTGCCGAAACTGTAGCACGTTAGTTTTGTGCACATTTATTTTCAGACCTACTTTTCTGCTTTCCATGTCCAGTTCTGTAATCGTGAGCTGTAATATATCTCCTAAGTTACTTATCGACGCAATGTCATCAGCAAAATGCAGCTTACTAAGATACTTTCCATCAACTCTTATTCCTAACTATTCCGAAGCCAGAATCCTGAAAACCTCCTGTAAACACGAGATGAATGGCACTGGAGAGATTGTATCTCCCTGCCTTACACCCTTTTTTATTAGGATTCTGCCCCTTTCTTCATGGTGGCTGTGCATCCACTGTACATTTCTTACAGTATGTTTATGTAGCGTTCTTCGATGACCTGATTCAGTAGTGCCTGCACTACTGCTGATGGCTTGACAGAGACAAACACCTTCTGGTACTCTATGAAGGCTAGGTATAGGTGTTGATTGTATGTGAAGGTGTTTCTATATGTTTACAGCACGCGATAACGTTAACAATACGGTATACTTCTCTGTGCAGTTAAGTGCCGCGTATTTCGGTCGGAGCATCTTCTTTTCATGACCTAGCAGTTTTTATTTTGAGAAATATCAGCTATAGTCTCGTTGCTTTTTCCCAAAATGCTAATTATTAATAAAAGAGCTTATTTTATACATTATCTAAAGAACAAGGGCAGTGGAGGGCCTTGACATTTTTGATAACGCACCATATATTGCAATTTTCAACTGCAATTCAAAGAACACTGCTTGGCATATTTAATGCACAATAAATGCTATTATTGCAACATTTGTCTTAGTAAACTTTCGGTTGTAAAAACTTTCTCAGACAATAGACAACAGCTTGTCCATTACTTTTTAAAAAGCACCCAAATGGTACCCCAAGCCTACGCATTATAGCACAGCGTAATAGTATTTGTCTCAAATACGTGGTGAACAGGTATGAAGCAACAGCTGCGGCACTTTTAGCAAGTAATTTGCAGTTAAACAAAAACTGGGAGCACTTGATCACAGCACTGTTGGAAGTCTGTCACCGTGTACAGTTATTTTGTACTTGCGTAAGTTTCTGTGCTTGTAGGCTCATGCAGAGCAGAGCAGGAGCAACCTACGTTGCTCTCCCCTAAAAGCATAATAAAAAATTCGATTTACCTCTCGCAGCCCTACATTTCAACTAGGAATTTCGCCTGGTTAAAGTTAGTTGAGGAGGTAAAAGTACTTATGATCTTTAGATGCTAAAATACCCACTGAGGAGGCTTTGGTGGTCAAAAAGAAAATGCTTTCTAAGAAGAAAAAAACAAGGCAAAGCTTCTCTTGATAGTTATTAGAAAAGCCTTTGCTAGTCTTTGAAAATAGAGTTTTAACACCCTTCACTAACACCAAGAAAAGTCAACTGTTTTTCTAGGACTTAAGCTCTTTTGCTGGCCTCCGAGCAACGTTATACTAAGCTTTATTTTTACTCTTTATATAGCTTCTTTCCTATCTTTTTATAACAAAATGCTAATACCTGAACAATAAATGTCTATAAATTCAAATACCCCTGTAGTCAAGATTGTCACAAATCATTCGGATTTTCTTAAGCGTGTCAGGACATACCGAACTTCACTGTAATAATTAGAGTATTTTTGCTCTGCTGGTACAGGTGCTGTCTCAATTGCCATCTACTTGCACAGATTGCCAAACACATCACAAATGATATAATAACAAATGCCTCAACTTAGTAAACAGAAAACTTGTATATTTCAAATGTGGTGGACAATTGCACCTCATGAAGAGAGTAATATTATTCAGTGAAATCATTGCTGGTGATCTTCATAGTCGTAGAGCTGAGTGAATTTAAGTAATAAGTATTGAGGTTCCACTGTGTTGCATGTACATATAGTAGCACCATATTTATCCCCTTCTGTATGCCTGTGCATTTCATTGAAGACATTTGAACAACCCGGAAGTCGTAATAATATTGCCTGTCTTTGTCATATTTCACTCTGACTTAGCTTAGTGTTCGATGCTAGATGCCAAAAGAGATTACTATGCCACATCTTCCTATCACCACGAAGAGGTTTCTCGTTAAGCTATTGTTTAAAGCAGTGACCTTATTCAGCATTAAGCTGTAGAGCATATGAGCAATAAATACTGTTTGTTTGTACAGGAAGCTATACCTTCGGTCGCACATACATGCTTTTTTACTACACATGTAGCTTTGAAAATCATCAGCGTAAATGCGACAGGCTTTACTTAAATATGAAGTAGTGCATTAAAAGAGAGATAGTCTGTATCTCTATTCTGACCCTTAGGTAAAGGGAAAGGGTGCCGTGCTGTCAGGGGTGGATCAAACCAATCATTTTGGGGGAAGGGGGTTGCTTAAAGTAACACAAGAAAGAGGGCCGTGGTCATTACTTCTTGGTTTTTACTACCCTAAAACTCTATCATAGCATATATACTATTGATGTGCGCTTTAAGGAATCCAAATAATTTGTCCTGATTGGTGATAGCAGGTGCACGGCAAGCACTGAAGAAAGGAGGAGGGGGTACTGACAGGATTGGGGGGGAGGGGGGAGGGCAATCGCCTTCAGTGCCCTCCTTCTAGATCAGCCACAGCGCGCAGTTCTGCCCGAGATCAGAGGATTGATTCCGAACCTCAGGAGTCGCATTATAAAAGTTGTATTGTGTACATTTGCCCTAGTTCTATGCAATCAGAGAGTTTATGAGGTCAGCCCCGCCACAGTGGTCTAGTGGCTAAGGTACACAGCTGCTGACCCGCAGGTCGCGGGTTCATATCAAGGCTTCGGCGGCTGCATTTCCGATGGAGGCGGAATTGTTGTAGGCCCGGGTGCTCAGGTTTGGGTGCACGTTAAAGAGCCCCAGGTGGTCGAAATTTCCGGAGCCCTCCACTACGGCGTCTGTGTTAATCATATGGTGGTTTTGGGACGTTAAACTCCACAAATCAATCAGGTCAAAATAATTAAGTTTTCACTTGAAATAGTGCATGTTATAACCAGATTTTAGTTTTGCAAAATGAAACCATCGAACTTAATTTTAATGATTCTTCTCTAAACCAGCATAGATGTACAGTGTTTGCAAAATTTTGTTCCCAGTTTTTTTTTCATGTGAATGTGTTGTTCATCACAGAATTTATGGCATTATTTCACAGTGTGATTTTTCAAGTCCTTCGCGATTGTCATGAAGTTTTTTTTCCACATTTTGTCAAACCAGAAGACAAGTTCACCAGGCAACATTTACTGATTGGTAGGATGTTTGAAGCAGTTGTTATGTGCTCAAGTTGGCTCATACACACAGCTTTTGCAAATCAACAAAATTTCTTCATCTTCATTAGGCAAACTAATTCTATATATTTGTGCAGCATTCATGTAGATATACTAATAAACAAATAATGTTCAGGGCAAATAGAAATGTCTAATAAAAGTTACTAACAAGAAAATGCTAACTTAGGTGTGTCTCATATTCATGTAATGGTTTTGGGGCTATAAACCCTACATATAACTGAAAATGATATGATAACCTTGCCTGAAAAAGTTGCTTGTTCTATAATACACGCCATAAGGATCAATATTAATTCTCTGCAATTATAGACATGTGCGAATCTATAAAAAAGCGCATCTTAAAACCAAACGAGGGAGCAGATAAGCAATAATGTCTCTGAGCACTTTCACTAAATATTCTATCCAAGGTTGCAACAACATAAGCACCTGCAAATATACGCGCTAGTATTACCAACCCAATGCTCAACTTGAAGTTTTTGATGCAGGAAAAATAAAGGAATTACGAAAACGATCACTTGTTGGATGATGAAGCCAAGACAATGCTTTATTAGCAGTTTTTAAGATGCTTACCTTTTGGTTTGTTTTAATAACGTTCCTGACTTAGCTCAATGTGCACCTGGCTGGAGTGCAGATTCGTTTCCACCACTTTCACTTTTTCTCCTTTGAGGTTCTTGGCAGTAACTAAATCTACCTGTAACAGACATGGCAAATCGCCTCACTTCCTCGTTTACTTTTCTGTACAATTCAGGCAGCAGCCTATATTTCCACTCCCAAATAAAGGTGGTGGTGAGTAAGCTGTGCATGCATGATCTTCACTGCATCACTCGGGCTGAAATTCAAAGCCTAAACTCTCAGAGGAAGAGTACTAAGTGTCCACTTTTTTCAGACTGCAGATATTTAGGCAAAATGGGTTAAAACACAAAAACTTTAAATAGGTGTGCATTTTACTGTAAAGTATCACACAGTTAAAATAGCGTTAACACTCTCAGACAGAGCAGCTGAATTGGTGGCAAGCGTTTGTTGGTTTTACGGCTAGTCACATTCAATGGGCCTCTTGTGCAGCCCTGGCTAGGCTATGAAGAAAAGCACGTGCTAGTGCCTCCATTCCAGCTTCCATCGCGAGTGGCCACTGTAAAATACAGAACAAGCGCCTCTTTTCACTTCACAGGAGACATCGAATTTACGCCAACGACCGAGCAAGCGCCCCCTCCCTTCCCGCAGTTATTTTTTTATGCTGTTCTCCACTACAAAATTAGGCAGCAGCAGTTCTTTAGAACCAAAGTTCTGAGAGTCCTTATCTATGCGCAAGATTTTTTTTTAACACTTTTACAGTGTGATGCCTCAAGGCTGTTTTCTGAGTTGTCACAATTTGTCTGAAAATTCGTACATCTTTCTCGCCTTCTCATAACACCCACAAGGATTGTCCTCAGGTCTGTAAAACAGCAAATGTGTGTGTATTCTATACGCAATTTTATTAGAAACACAGGTGTGCATTTTTCTCAAAGTCACTTCTATATTAAAATAGTGTCCGAGACCAAGCAAGTGCCCCCTTCAAGATCATCTTTCAGCGTTGAGCGGGCGATTTCTCGGGATTTCACCGTGGCATGAAGTTGGAGTTAGTGCTTGGACCAGCTCGCATCTCTCACTTTGAAGTATTAAGAACTTGGGCACTTTATACCTCTACGTAGAAAAACACAGCATATCAAATACGTTTGCACAGTTTTAAGTTTTAATTCACGATGGTGAAACTCGCATGTCCATGAAACAAGTTGTGTAAATGATGGCAATCTTCAGCCATGTGTAGCTTTTAGCTTGTGAGGACACACTTCCCACGTCGCCAGTCATAGTCAGCATGGCTATACACGCTCGTCCTTTATGAAAGGGAAAAGGTGAGCACGTGGCCTGAGCTCAGTGGAGACTGGCTACAGTACCACCAACCTACAGCTTAAGAAAGCGTGCCCGCTTCTGTTTTTATCAGCGCCTAACCACGGACCATGATTCATTCTTTTGTTTGCCAATAAACGCCTTCAAAAGGCGATGTGTATTGTTTAGCAGTTGTTTTGGTTGTTTCCATTCAGTTACGAAATATTGGTAAGAGAGTACCGACAGAAAAACTAGACGTGTCATTTCTTTTGTTGTAACGAGTGGCTAATGACATAGTTACCTTGTCTGCAAACCTTTTTAATGAAGGCTACAATAGTTAAACTGTTTAAACACAGTTTCATAGTGCTCTGTTCGGGCGTGTCAACGTCGCCTCACAAGGTACCACAGTGCTGCAGACTTGTGGGACAGCATATTTTTTTGCATGTTTGAGAAAAGCAGTGCATGGGCTCGTTTAAATGCACATGCAATGTGTGATTGTTGCAATAAATTGTCCTCTGTGTCATGCTTCCTATCCTCCATCCTCCAAGGATTATACGCATTGAGATGTGATACACCTAACAATACAATTCACTGACTTTCATTTCTCTTTGGGCCAGGTGAATGAGCTGGTCAGCTACTCTACATCATTCTTTTTAGTTTTTTTCTTTGGGTGTTGAAGAGACACTAAAGAGCGAAATAACTTTTCGCATACTGTTAAAGTATGATTTCACAGCACCACTCTAACCACGATACGACGCTTGGCAAGTTCGAAACCACGCAAAGAATTTGTCTCATCAAACACCATCACAATATTATATTTTGATGGCATTTACTGGATTTTACATAGCCCATAGTCGATAAAAATGAAGGACACTGTCATCTGTGGGTGTCATAGACCTAGCATACGAAGTTTTAAAAAATATCATAGAGGCAATCGCAAAACTATGAAAAATACATTTAAGAACTTTTGACTTCGCGCATAGACATTTCGGCACAACTTTCAATAGCGAAACTTCAACGTTAAATTTCTCCACTAATAATGAACTTGGGATAGTGAAACATATGGCATTGACTTTAGAGTTCTCGCAGTGCATTTTGGCAACCTAAATAACGTAACTGTTGCTGTTCAGTATCCTTGTAATGATTTTGTAAAATATACACAAGAAGCTTGTGAATCAAGTGCAAAGCTGCACAGCAAACTGGTGTAGGGAGTACGAAGATTGCACAATGTTATTTCTCCCATGTCGCATTGCTGCAGTGAAGAGAATCAAACTGCTCGAGACTACAGCAGCAGAGGCCTATAAATCGCTCCAGAGTTTTCTTAGACAGTTTCAACCACATAGGTTCAATAGTGGCGAAACATGACATTTATTCCACTTGTTCTTTACAAACCTATCATGAACAGAAACTAACACATGCATTTTTTCTTGGTGTAAATGTTTTTTTGTATTTCAGTGAATAAGTTGTCTTGAGGTACACTGATATTGCTGAAAATAGAATCATTTAAAAATATATTTAATAGTTGTGCTGCTAGCCTCCTTTCTGACATGCATTCATGACAATCACATTCATTGGCGATTGTAAGAAGGTTTACCCTAGTAGTAGATTTACCATGCTTCAATGTTGCAGCAAAATTATCTTCTTGGATATGACGGCATCAATTGAAACAGTTTTTTATTGTGAGGTATAAAAAAGACAAATGCTGCACCCGCACCATAAACATATAGCAGGCAATGCCAATCAGAAAAGAAAAATAAACAGGGCAGAGCCAAGTGAAATTTTGAGGGGGAAGGGTGTGCAGGAAAAGTGGACAACACCCCCAGTCGTACCGCACAAAAAGAAAAAAAAAGATCCTGGTTCGGTTTACAATGTCGTTCTTGCTACTAACATGTTTGGCCAAATTTATTTTTCAGTGGGGAATTTTTGGAATGCGCATTATAATGGGGCTGCCTTAGAGTTCTTGCTTATTCAGAGAAATCAAAGGTTACAATCTACATAATGCCAACGAATAGCCAACTGTAGTACATAGACTACACAAGTCATCATCTATGGCTTGACAAAGAAATATTCGTCAGACAGGTAAAGCGTTTAAGAAGCGTCTGTAGCGACAATGATCACTATGCTCACCAATTAGGCCAGCTAAAGGATATATTTGGCGAAATTACATGCACAACACTCTGAAGAAAATCCAACATGAAGCTTGAAAATTAGGAAACGATAAATAGCGGAACATGTCCCATATGACATCCTAACCAGCCACTAGCCTTTGAAATCAAATACTGAAACGCAAATTTCAAACCTAAATATTTTCCTACGAAAATATTATCCAACATTAACAAGCCACAAACCGCTTCGGAAAACGTTTTCCGACATGTGAGTGCATGTAAAAGTAAACCCGCAATTTTTCGTACACATACCTAGCTGTCATCCTTGATATAAGACCGGCCAACACCTTCAAGATTAGGTTAGAATAAAAGCACTAGAAGTGCATAGTATAAAATTTAGTTTTACCTGCACTAGCCTAAACATTATCAACATGATTATATATGCATATTGTCACAAACAGTACAACATTTTAACTTGGTTCAGTAGCACAAGTTTTACAGGGTCACAAAGTACAAGAATACATGACACTCGCTTTTCTTGTCATCTGTGTCCTCGTCGAAGTCGCGCTACTACACCACATGTTAAAATGATATCTTACCAACTAGCCCAGCTCTCAACCCTACTGAAGAAACAGGACAACCTGTTAACGTTTCTTTAAATAGGCATCAAGCAAGGATGGCAAAGAACTGGAAGCATTGACGCAGTTTTTTGTAGTGGCATGAGTGGGCTTGTCAGCAGCAGAGAAGGCAACATGCTCAGTAATCCGCTTTGCCTTTCAATACAGGTCTTGGCGATTCTTCTTGGTGAAAGCCCTGCGGTATGCACCGTCTTTCCGGGGCTGGCTCGGGATGATGACGTCACCTCGTCTGGCTGGCCTGGCGAAGCCTGGTTATCATCACCTGTGGACGATCGCTGCTGCATCGAGGAAACAACGCCCCTTCTCATCTTAGCGTCCACGTGGAATCAACGCCGAGTGACGTCGGTTCCCGTGATCGCTTCGGAGCCTTTAAATCCACGGGCAGTCTCATACCATGGCAGTGGGCTTGTCAGCAGCAGAGAAGGCAACATGCTCAGTAATCCGCTTTGCCTTGCAATACAGGTCTTGGCGATTCTTCTTGGTGAAAGCCCTGCGGTATGCACCGTCTTTCCGGGGCTGGCTCGGGATGATGACGTCACCTCGTCTGGCTGGCCTGGCGAAGCCTGGTTATCATCACCTGTGGACGATCGCTGCTGCATCGAGGAAACAACGCCCCTTCTCATCTTAGCGTCCACGTGGAATCAACGCCGAGTGACGTCGGTTCCCGTGATCGCTTCGGAGCCTTTAAATCCACGGGCAGTCTCATACCATGGCAGTGGGCTTGTCAGCAGCAGAGAAGGCAACATGCTCAGTAATCCGCTTTGCCTTGCAATACAGGTCTTGGCGATTCTTCTTGGTGAAAGCCCTGCGGTATGCACCGTCTTTCCGGGGCTGGCTCGGGATGATGACGTCACCTCGTCTGGCTGGCCTGGCGAAGCCTGGTTATCATCACCTGTGGACGATCGCTGCTGCATCGAGGAAACAACGCCCCTTCTCATCTTAGCGTCCACGTGGAATCAACGCCGAGTGACGTCGGTTCCCGTGATCGCTTCGGAGCCTTTAAATCCACGGGCAGTCTCATACCATGGCAGTGGGCTTGTCAGCAGCAGAGAAGGCAACATGCTCAGTAATCCGCTTTGCCTTGCAATACAGGTTAGTAGGTACTTTCCTGCCCCCTGTTATCGAAGTGATAACCGATTCCTGCTGCTGCTGCCTTGCCCACTGTGTCTTAAACTTCTTTTTGCTTGCGTCACACCTATACCTGTTGATCTGTTGGTTTGCGGTGACGTTGAAGCTAATCCTGGTCCCCTTACGGAAAAGGAAATGCTATCTCAGCTTCTCGCTGGCCAAAAAACAATGAAAGCAGCTATTGAGAACGTACAGGCCAACCAGAAAGATTTAGTTGAAAAATTTGGCACGCTAACAGAACGAGTGGATGCCATTGAGCGTCACATGAATAAATTTTCTGCATTGCCTCAACAAGTGAAAGTACTTGAGGATACTATGACTCAAATGCAGCAAAAATTAGCATTCCTTGAAGGTAAAGTTGATGATTTTGAAAATCGGAGCCGTAGAAATAACCTAATCATTTATGGACTAAAGGAATCCCCTAGGGAAACACCTCAGATGCTCCAAGATAATGTCGAGGAAATCCTCGAAAATACATTAGGTATAAAGGCAATTACTGTTGAAAGATGCCACAGGCTTGGACGCATAGTTGAAAACAAAGACAGACCAGTTATTCTAAAGTTTATTGATTATCGTGAGAAGATGTCTGTTTTGAAGGTTAGGCACAAGTTAAAGGGCTCTGTATTGTCCTTTTCTGAAGATTTTTCATACAGGGTTCGTGAGGCACGCAGAAATCTGTGGAAAAGTTCTGAAAAAGAGAGAGAAAACGGTGCTAAAGTTAAGCTACTCTACAATCGACTGAGTGTGGATGGGAACTTGTTCAGTTGGGATGAATCGAAAAATGCACGTGTTAAGCTAAAGAAGAATGAAAAATGACGGGATATTTGCAGTGTACCGTCGCTGAAAATACTAAATTTAAACTGTAGAAGTGTTATTAGCAAAACCACAGAATTAGAAGGAACCCTCCTGGCCTATAGTCCCCATATTGCTATCCTAACCGAAACATGGTTGCACGATAACATACTTGATAGTGAATTTGTTCCGCGGGGCTACCGTGTGTACCGTAAAGATCGTGGGAGTAGAGGTGGTGGAGTGGCGATCCTGTTTAGACAGTCATTGCAAATTACAAAAATGCATGACATACGTAACGTCGAGGGCATATTTTGCAAAGCATATTACGGAAAGACCAGGTACGTTATTGGGGCTATTTATCGCCCACCCAATTCCTCCATGGATGTTCTGGATGAACTACACAACTACCTCGCCGCCCATGTGAAACCTGAGGATCGGATTATTCTAGCTGGAGATTTTAATTTGCCTCATGTTAGTTGGTCATCTTTCTCTTTGCAACAACCTAACTATAAAATTGGTGAAAGAATGATCGATATAGCGTTTTCTTTTGACTTGATGCAAATCGTTGACAAATGCACTCGAATACACGCGAGTTCTTGTTCAATTCTAGACCTTTTTTTCATTAGTGGCTCAATCTCTGCCCAAGCTAGCTGTTCTGTTCTCCCTGGAATATCTGATCATCAGGCTGTGATACTTACGCTTACTAATGTTGTTTTAAAGAAAAATTGCAAGGTGGTCTCGTTCCCAAACTTTTCACGTGCTGATGACACCTCAATATTGGATTTACTAGCATTTGAATTTGATTCTTTTTCGAGTTGCACTGCTGATATTCATTATCTGTGGAAGCGTTTCAAAGACCTTATAAATGAGTGTATTGATAGATTTGTTCCTCGTATTGTAAAAAAATCGAAAGGAAAGAACCCCTGGATTTCTCGGGAAACGTTGCAGTTGCGAAGACGGCTCAAACGTTTAAAAAATCAAAGACGGTGCTCTAAAGACGTAGGTATCCTCCAGCAAAAAATTTCTGAACTTGCTTCTCAAGTGAAAGCAAATGTTGTGTCTGATAAGGAACGCTATTATGGCCAACAACTTCCGAGTCTCATGTCTTCGTCTCCCGAGAGGTTCTGGAGTTTAATTTCGCCTAATACTGTGACTACTGATGTTTTTGTAATTGATGGTGTTGAAACTAGTGATTCATTTGTTATTTCTAACGCTTTCAATGATCATTTTAAATCTGTTTTTACGAGGGATAACGGTGTCCTGGAAACATTTGATGTGGCAAGCCCACCCCTTCCGGATATCATCATAAGTGAAGAGGGAGTTCTTAATCTGCTTTTAAAACTGGATGTTAAGAAATCTTCAGGTCCGGATGGAATACCGAATGAGTTCTTAAAGCGCTACGCACAATGGGTTTCAAAGTACCTAACAATTCTCTTTTCTAAATCTCTGAAAGATGGTCAAGTTCCGGATGACTGGGTAACTGCTAAAGTCAAGCCCTTACATAAGAGTGGAGATCCCCATTCTGTTACTAACTATCGGCCGATCTCATTAATTTCAACTTCCTGTAAACTCATTGAGCATATAATACATAAGCACATTTCAGACTTCCTAGATAAGCACAATATTTTGTCAGATTCACAACACGGATTCAGGAAAGGATTTTCTACTTGTACTCAGCTGGTAACAACAGTACATGATTTTGCGCTATCTATAAATTCCGGAAAACAGGTAGATGCAATTTTTATGGATTTTGCTAAAGCTTTCGATACGGTCTCACACAATAAATTACTCTTCAAACTTGATTTAATTCTTAAAAATACCCAGCTTCTAAACTGGATTTCTGGTTATCTTTTGAATCGAAAACAATACGTCTCTTTCAATGAACATTGTTCTCGTACAGTACCGGTTGACTCGGGAGTGCCCCAAGGCTCCGTGCTTGGGCCGCTCTTCTTTTTGTTGTTTATAAATGACATATCACATGATATACCTGTAAAAGTCAAGTTATATGCGGATGACTGCATTCTATACTCGGAAGTTGAAAACCATACCGACCAAATTCATTTAAACGACGCATTTCAAAAGGTCATTCGTTGGTGTGATAAATGGCAGATGTCAGTTAATTTTAAAAAGACTGTTTTCATGAAAATTTCCCACAAACGTACCCCTCTTCATTTTGCATATTCAGCCAATAATGTTTTTTTGCAGGAGGTACAACACTACAAGTACCTTGGTCTTTGGATTTCGAATGACCTAAACTGGACAAGACATATTAATACTGTAATAAGCTCGTGCAATTACAAGCTATTTTATCTTAGACGAGCTCTCAAGCTTTCAACCCCCGCCGTTCGCCTTATTGCTTTTAATGCAATTGTTCAACCTTCTTTAGATTATGCTTCCATAATCTGGTACCCTCACACCAGAAAAAACATTAGCGAAATGGAAAAAATTCAAAAGAGAGCTGTTAGATTTATTTATAACAGTTTCGGCCGCACTTCAATAACACGTTTATTATCAAAAGCCAATCTTTCAACACCTACTCAAAGGAATAAAGTATTAAGATTGAAATTTTTCTTTCAGTTAGTTAAAGGTTATTATAAGTTAGACTTATCACACATACTTAATTTCTCCACGGGATATGCCACAAGACAGAGGCATTCCCTTACAATAACCCCATTCTCCACCCGTAATAACACGTTCAAATATTCATTTTTTCCGAGGACAATCATCGAATGGAATAACCTTAGTAATGAAGTTGTTTCCCAGTCTTCCTTGAATCTTTTTGCTGCGCAGCTCCAGCAGTGAGTGTCTGATATGTGATCCTGCTTTTTATTTCTATCACTGTAGCAATTCCCCACTCGTGACCAACTTGAATATAGCGCTGATTTCATTATATGCCCTTATGACTGTTCATTGCAAACCATTGTCTTTTTGTGTACATACCTCACCTGTTTTATATTTACTTGTTTGCCGATTTGTTAATTTAGCAAATGTGTATCCACCCTGCTAAAACCCTATGTTAGGGTTGCAGTATTCATAAATAAATAAATAAATAAAATGACATATCTTCAACGATCTTAAACCTTAGATACAGTAACCAGCCTTTCGAAAAAAAATGCCGCACCTTATTCACAGGTTTATTACATTTCAGCCAACAAGCTGAAAGGTTTCAAAGGCGGCACTTCAACCAATTTGACATGGCACATACACAAAGAGGGAGATAAAGAGAGCAGTTAACGTTTATTTTTGAAACGGTGCCCGAGCAATGCCTGGTGTCACCCTGAGGTAGAAGGGCTGCTTAGTCCAGGAGCCCTCTGTCTTCTGCTGTCCTCTTGGCCCTGGCGACTAATTGTTGTTGGTCTTCCCGGTTCTCCAAGGCGAGCTTCGCCTCCCACGTTTCGGTTAGGTCTTCGTTAGTCCGTCCTGCTTCATCATCAGTCGTTTTTTGTTGATTATTACATCTGGCAATACACTGGCGTGCAAGAAGCAAGTGTGCCAGGGTGTCAGGTACGCTGCAGAGCGGGCAAATAGAGCTATATCTTGTTGAATATAGATGGTGCATTAGGGCCCAATGTGTGTGTGTGTGCTGCTTTGCAGGCGTATCAATATCACACTTTCCTCTTTTGTAAGTTTTGGGCGTGGTGGAGGGTATACTCGTTCCTCTAGCCTGTAATGCTGGAGTGACGACGAGTAGTTGTTCTGAACAACTTTCGTCTCTTCAATGACGGGTCGGATGTCCTGTGGGCAGGGGGCAGCCCGGCTGACGTGCTCGCGCGCAGCGGCGTGGGCCGCTTCATTTCCCTGCAAACCCTTGTGTCCTGGCACACATAATATAGAAGTGTTTGGTGGTGATGTGCTTCGCCATTTCAAAATAATGATGGCATTGGCTGAGATACAGCCCTTAGCGAAATTCCTGCAGGTGGCTTGTGAGGCGTTGAAAATCACCGCAGCGTCTGTACATGTTGTGATTGCTAGAGCGATTTCCTATTCTTCTGCTGCGCTTGAATAGAGTGCGTTGACCGTGGCAAACGCTAATTCTCGGCCTTGAGAATTTACGACGCTCACAGCGTACGCGAAAACCTATAAAAATGAGCCACTCTTCAAGCAATATTTAAGGATAATTATCCCCATTGTCAATTGGTGCTTTCTCGAGGAAAAGATAATTCAGCAAAATGTCTTCTCCTTTTCTACCCATCCATGCGAAACCCTTGCTCCCTCCTGCCCCTCCTTTTTTTCTGTTGCATGGACTTTTGATTGATTGCCCCTTTTGATTGATATGTGGGGTTTAACGTCCCAAAACCACTATATGATTATGAGAGACGCCATAGTGGAGGGCTCCGGAAATTTAGACCACCTGGGGTTCTTTAACGTGCACCCAAATCTGAGCACACGGGCCTAAAACATTTCCGCCTCTATCGGAAATGCAGCCGCCGCAGCCGAGATTTGAACCCGCGCCCTGCGGGTCAGCAGCCGAGTGCCTTAGCCACTAGACCACCGCGGCGGGGCTTGATTGCCCCTTTTACCTTAGCGCAATTTATCACGGGGGATCGGCTTTTAAATCATCCAATACGGCATGCCGACTCCTAATTTTCGCATGTGGCCTTCCCTGCTTTGTTTAGGTTGGAAGAGAGGGTATGAGGACTATACAAAATACATAATTGTAGGCAAGGAATGAATTTTGGCCTTGTTGGTAAGACTTATGTGAAACGTTTCGTGGTCATTTGCTGAGTGTTAGCACCAGTGTATGTGGATTCCCTTCATCTTGATAAATCTGCCCAACACAATTCAGATAGGTCAGCAGTTGTAGCCTTGAAGAAGTTTTCACCTTTGCCGGTACGAGGCGAGATCACGTGACCAAACACTGCATGTCACAGCGATTGCAGCACTCGCGCCTCCTTTGGTGGGCCTCACGCCCAATATGTTAGGGAAACTTCATGACCGACACTTGGTACACTGAACGGTGCAGCAAGCGATAGAGGAAGACAAGTGGTCGGTGCAGGGTGAATCAGTGGTCGAAAAGACAGTGACAAGAGTCTTTTCAAAAACAGTCAACCATATATTTTTGGCTCTCTAACGCATTTGTAAGTAGTGTAAATAAACATCTTGTATATAATAGAAACCAAATGTCAGTGAATTGCTGAATCAAACCCTTCTTTAACATACTCTGTCCTGCCATGCAAGTTTTGGTTCATGTCAAACATTTCTTGACAACAAATTAGAGCTCACTCATACTCACTTATACATACTTCGCACCTAGGGCTCATTCTGACCCACCAAAATTTTCTTAAACCAGACTCGCTTGGCCTCAAGCTCGCTAAAGTATTACTCGCCAATACTCACTCAAGCACTCGGCTTAATTTGAGTATGAGCGAGTCTCGACTAAATCGACTCATAAGTGAGTTGCTGACCCGAGGTGTCAAGTTAGGGAGACGATTACAGAGCGCCCAAAATAATAGGCTAGAATAAATAAATCGATCAGATAGATACTGCACAGACCGACTAACATACAGATATGGTTAGGGTGCTTTTAGTTCGCTAAAAATGCTATACTTTAAAGAGCAAGTGAGTACCAGACGTTCACCCTTTAGGAGAAGCGTCACTTTGAGACTTCAGCTTTTCTGGTTTTTATGAATAAAAAGCATTTACGAGACATTTTGAAACTTGCCACACTCTACTAGCACTGGTGTCCAAGCGATTGCAGACACACTGCCCTAAACAAGCCTTGGAATGCAAAGCACAGGTCAACAGCACGAGAAAAAAAGAGATTCCTTGTCATCACGGCAGGATGACAACACTTGCTAGGCTATAAAAAAAGAAACATTTGGATAACTGATGTCTTTTTGAAACACGACAGCGTTGTACAGACCTTGTGTAGAATATACTGCCATCTAGGAGACACCGAGCGCATTCTGCAAGGTTGAAGGCTGGGCGCGCTCCACATGTGCAGGCCCATATTAACGTGTGGTGGCAGATAGGGGCGGCAGTGCCAACAAATTTTCGTTTACGATGTTGCTCAGACTGAGGAAACTGTGATGCTAAAAATATTTGCAGAAAAATAACCTCTATTTTATTTGACTTCCTCCTGGCTGACGCGAAGGGCTAGATCTGTTGCTCATTTGCTGCTTACAATTCAATGCCTGTTTATGGTCTGCATTCTATCCAAATGTGAGACAGCATAGGCACTGATCACAGCATGCTCTTTCATGCCAGGCCAGAGTGATACAGTTTTTACACCGTGTGAATGCAGGCACAGACAAACCGGCCTTGTTCACGAGCTTCAAAGCTGCATCACGGCTACTCATGCTTCCCTCTGCGGCTCTTTACAGCATTTCTTTGTCGATTACCTTGCGATCACAATTACATATTAGCCACCTAGCTTCTTTCTGCATGTCATCTATTCTCATCCATAGGACTGTTTGTGCTGGAACATGTTGGTTATTGTTACTTGTTTAATGTGGAGATGAATAGGGTAACATTTGGTGGTGTGCTTTGCACACGTATTGCTTCACTTAGTGTACTTTTAGAGCATTCCATGTGCTTTTTCAGAGGGGGTAATCAATTTCGTAAGAGCGAACCAAATGCTGTACCCTCCCTCTGTTATTATTATTTTTACACCTCAAGAAAACCAAATATGTTATTCCAAATGGTGATCCTCCTTCACAAAATATCATATTTCCACCTTTGTGTACCATAAAATGTTAATAAATGTCTCAAGAGTGTCAACACTGTTCAAAACTGAAAATATGCTGTTCTGGCAAATCTGTTACCCTTCACTGTTGGTGCGCTCCCACTATTTACGCACAAAGGTGGTTTCGAAAATGCTCAGCAGGCCAGACACAACTGCCCTGCTGCAAACGGCGTGACATTGTAAGGTGCAAATAAGTCCCGAAAGTGATTGAACGCCATTATTTTACAAATATTGTGCTGTTTACGAGCACTCGCACCCGCCTCCCTCCAAAAAAAGGTATTCAGTGAAACACCAGCTAATCAACACCTACTTTATAGAAACGCTTTTCATTTTTCTTTTTCACGCACAGAAGACAAGAAGTTTTTAAAATTTTACTTTTGTGTTAATGTTATATATAGCGAACGTTGTTGACTACAGCAGCAAAGCTTTATTTATTTGAAATTTAAAAGAAGAGTAAAAAGTTTCGTTTCAAGTTAGATGTGCGATTAATTGGAGGGGCTATTTTGTAGGTATTCTATCTAGAACAGGGCAGCATGAAACAGGAGAATGTAATGAAGCCACACTAGATCAGACAAGGCTGTTCTCATGGTCAAAACATGAGAATATTCATGGAACGGGCACAGAACGGGTGGAGGCCGCATTGCGTCAATAAAATGGAGACAACATGGCATCCGAAAAACATGAATTCGACGGAAATGAAGCGCTTGAGCCCAAAGAATTGAATTAAACTGTTTTGCACCTCACTTACCATACTTCTGCTGCGAAAATCACAACTTGACTCCTCCAAATTGCAACACCACCTAGCATCTACTCAAGACACAAATAAATGGCTGAAGTCATCCCAGTCTGCAACGCCAAGCTTTGAAAAACAACACGCGGCAATATTGATGATGTGCTGTATTTATTTCATATTTTTACATGTGTTGAAGGCATTTCCGAATTCTCTTAGCTTGCCTAAAAGCTTTTTGAATCCTCTTGTTCTTTCATTCTATCTCCTCCCATTCTAACTAAAACACTTACAAATTAACCCCCACCTCGACATAAGCCGTTTTTAGTAAATTACGCTTTGCAATGGTGTAGCAGAGCTTCTTTATGTCCAGCTGTGTTTCGCTATAGCCTCTTCTCAGCCACTACGCACCTCATAAATAGCAAATAACTAAAGCAATCTTTATTTTAAAATCCGGCGACCGCTCCGGTCCAGATAAAGTGCCCGTAAACTACCTCCTATAATTTTTTCAAACGTTTGAAGTAAACACATGCATCATAGGCAAAATGCTGCATGATCAATGATTCTCCACGTTGCAGCGCAACAAGCCGCCAGTGTTCCACAAATTCCAAGAAACAATCCCCGCATGCCGTTCGGGCTGGCACGTGACATCAAGAGGTTGAATCTGACGTGCAGAATAAATATGCTGCAATTGGTCAAGCAAGCACCTATGACTTCCTGTTAGCCTGCAAGAAGCAGTTCACGCCACTCGTCGTTTGTCGTTACGCCCGTGCTTGCACGTGCTTGCAAACCAGGTACTGCGGTCCGTAGGACCGTGTTCATACCGACAGTATTCGTATAAGCACCGACTGCCCAAGTAAGAGCAATTCGCCAACAAGCACACATTTGACAGAGAGCGGAGTCGCGGCAACCGTGACAAGACTGTGTTTGAATCTCATCGATGATGTATGCCGCGCAAGATTGGGAGAGGTGCTCGGCAAGAGGGCTAAGCGGCTTCAGGAGAGGTACCAATAGAGGATAGTGAAAAGAAGAATGAAAGGAGTGATTCTGTGCTTAGATAATCAAACGCATTTGCCTCTGCTATTACAGCGCCATTTACAAAGTTTGACAGATTTATGGTTGTTGTGCACTTGCGCACAACTTCTTCACCACAACTGAATTTCCACTTCTGGGTGGTTAAATATTGCATTTGCTTTCTGGATGCATGCAGTATAGCACATATTGCATGCCAGCACTGTTCAGGTATTGAAATATTCCTTGGTGTATGACTGTGAGATTGGTGGCCTCGAAATCAAGCGGAAACTGTTTAGACCAGCAATGCTACTTCCACTGATACACACTGTAAACGTGGGACTCTGGTGCAGCATGGCATAATGTACATTGATTTTATAAGGATAGTGCAGGAAACTGTTTGGCACAATTGTTCGCAGAAGCAGCATCACTCGACAAAGAATGGGGGGCGTTTACATTATTAAAACCACATGAAGCTAACAGACAAGGCAAACATGGGAATCCAGAGGAACTATTTTTTGAAATTTCATATTTTGTTTCTGGCTCGCCACGAGTGAACTTTGCTTACCTCATTGCGTACCTCATTGGTGTAGTTTAAAGACCACTGACGACTCCACCTGAATATTCTTAGCTGAGCGTTACTGAATTTCTTTGCACTCATGCCAACAGTTACACTAGACTAATATTGGCTGGTGAGTTCATCCTTGGACAGCTTGATAAGGAGGCTTTGTCCAGTCAACATACTGAGATAATGAGCGCACATAAGTTATTAGAGATTGCCATCTTTCACAATTTAAGATAGATCGTTAACGATTACACATGGGCAGCACCCGATCACGATCAATATAAGTTTGGTGTTTTTGTATGGCAGTATTGAAGATTATAGCTTGTCAATTCTGGAAGGCTTATCTGATCACAAGATGACTTCGGGCAATATAGTTCCTCTGTAGGGCAAGCATTGTGATGATTTGGAGCCTAAAGAATGGTTGTTCATCAAAGATTACATGCGAGCGAATATTACTTCTATTTGGTATTACTTATAACAATTATTTATTGAATTTCAAATTGCATCCCGCTCAGAGACAGTAGAAGAATTGTTTAAGCAATTTAAATGCGTTGATGCTAGTTGCACAGAGAGATATATGCGAACAGTTATAAAAGAAAGAAGTAGCAAAATAAATGGATAATTGGCGATATTGTTTACATAAAATGCAGAATAAAAAAGCTACGCAATCATTCACAGAAGTTAACCGAACTATCACAGGCGCGCAGTAGAAAAAAAACAGCATTATCAGAATCAAAAAGAAAGTTCTCCTCTGAGACGCTGGGAAACTTTCTGCAACCTCGCCCACCAAGTTCTGGCATGTTTAAGGAGCAAGGAAATCAAAAATAGACCGGATAAGTATAAAAGATACTCCTGTGGCAGATACACAACAGAAAGCAGACAGCTTCAACAAGTTATTTCATTCAGTCTTCAAAAGAGGTTCACAAAGTTCTGTCGCACACAAGATAAACTACATTTGCGGACGCCTTATGCAGCCTCTTCCTTTCAACTAGAAGGGCGTGTTTAAACAACTGTTGAACTTAGAATTCAAGAAGGCCTGTGGCCCCGACAAAATAACAATGGTATTTTCAAAATGATATGCCGAGTGGGTGTGTTTCTATTTGGTAACAAGCTTTGAACAATCTCTACGTGTCATTCCGTTACACAAGATTGGCGTTGAGCGACGGTTATACCCGTGTATAAAAGGAAAAATCGCATGCATCCAAACCACTACCACCCTGTAACATTCACATCTGAGATCATGAAGCACGCAACCCCTAAACACCCTATTAAATTTTCGAAACAAATAAGCTGCTTTACGCCAATCAGCATGGCTTCGAAGAGCCCATTCACAGTTTCTCAACTTATCTAAACTATTCACTACTTTTTACGGGCTCTGAATGAAAACAAACAAAGTGACGTCATTTGCATCGGTTTAAAAAAAGCAGTTACAAAACTTTCACGTGGTAAAATGCTTTATAATATGCGGGAAATTGGTATCAGCAGTGATCTCTCAAAATGAATAAAAACTTATCTAACAGGGCGGAGGCAAGCAGTGCGTGTTAATAATTCTGTGTCAAGCTTTTTGAAAGTTCATTCTGTGGTGCCGCAGGGCTAGGCCGTTTATTGTTTTTGGTTTTTATCAACGATGCAGTCACAGTTGTTCAGCCACCAGTGGTCTTGAGGCTGTTCGCACTGGGCTGCTTATTTTGTGGTTTATTTTTCTGTGAATGCGATCAGAAAAAATAACCGGTGTCTTGAAGGTATTCATACCGGGCGGGAAAAAAGGATATGGAAATTGACTACGCCAAAACCACTTTAGCGCATATTACCCGAAAGAAAAAAAGTTCTTGAATTTCAGTATCACATGGACCGGGCAGTTTGGACAAGTGTTTCTAGATTTATATATCTAGGCGTTCTGACATCAAATGACCTTAACTGGCCAAGCAACGTTGAACTTTTGTATTCTTCGTAAAAAGTTCGGCGTTCTTTTCCAAGTTAAACAACTAAACGGCACCGGAGACGTCCAACTTATAGCAAGTAAAAATTTATTCAGCTTGTTCTGGAGTATGCTGCCATAGTTTGGAATCCCTACAAAAAGGCCTTATAAATTAGCTAGAAACAGTCCAAAAACTTGCAGCCAGGTTTATAGGTTCATGATACAAAGAAAACACAGATTGGGGTGCACGTTAAAGAACTCCAAGTAGTCGAAATTTTCAAAGCCCTCCACTACGGCGTCTCTCATTATCATATAATGGTTTTGGGACGTGAAACGTCACATATCAATCAAGAATAACAGAAATAAACTGCCAACAGAAAAGTTGGGTGCATGTGCTATCTGTAAGTGCTTACACATTACTACATACAGTATGCTCATTTCATGTTTAACACCGATATTGAAAATAACTGCTTTATTAGGAATGTAAAATGTACAGTAAAACTGAATGACTCTATAAAAACAGACCCTATTATGACATCACGTTTTCTTATAACAAAATTGACTAAGACTCCGAAATATCATTATGCAAGAAAAATCTTCAAAAGAACAATCAAGTTTAAGTCATAATTTTTAATATGGCTACTATGAATATAACCAAGAAATTGACCTCAACATGGCTAATTTTAGTTTTTAAGGCCTGTGTTCACTAGACAATGAACTATACCACAAAAAGCACAGCGTTCAGGCAAAGCACCACACAAAAATAGAAAGCAGACCTTTTTGTTACTACCTACAATGCTTTTAAAATGGTATTTTTACCTTTACTGGCCGCTTTTTATCTAAGTAACTGGTGTGAAACAATTTAGCAGAAAATGCACTGTGCCTTTAAAACCTGTTGGTTGAATCTGAATTTCAAAAAAATGGTGACGCTTGCACTAAGTTAGGCTCCACAAGCCTTGGAACAGCGAGACTGCATGACTCTTAGGACAACTTTGGTTACTTGTGTTTTGTTTCTGGGCCTAAGCATGAAGACAAGGGCTTAATTGAATTACTGCTAACAAACAAATGCTTTTGAAATTGCCCGAGCGGCAAAGGATGCTCAGACAGTTGTTGTTTTTTCCACTGGGTTATTCTACACCAAACATGCAAATAATACTGCCTGGCTACCATCACAGATATATAGTTTTAAAAATGATGGTAATTTACTCTTTTGAAAATAGTTATTTGCAGAATTATTTTGTAGAGAAAGAAGTAGTGGTCACGTGGGTACCTTCAGAATTTCGCACAATGTCGTGCGGGTGTTATTTGTGAGAAAAATGTAAAAGTATCGCTTTTCTTGCCATGTCAAATTTGATCTTCATATTAAGTAAAGGTGCTTCTTTAAACTTGAACTGGTATAGCGCATTACGGGGAAGAAGAAACGGCCGAGCAGACCGACACAAGAGTACAGAGCGCTTACTTCCAACTGAGCTTTATTGTGCTTGCCCTACAGAGGAACTATACATCGGTGTGGAACTATACATCGGTGTGTAGCGGTAAACACACGGTCTTGCCTGTAGCTCGAGCCTTCACCCCTCAGGTGGAAATCCTCTTCATTTCCTGCTTCGTCCCTACGGACAAAACCTTCGCCGACTACACGGCGGAATCCCTACGCACTGTGGCGCTACTTCCGTCTTCTCCTCATATCTCGTTTCCGCTGCTCGGTTAAATACCTTCCGCGCGACATTCCAGAAAGTTCTCCTCATTTCGTCGGCGCGATGTGCAGCGGAGGCTGGGGAGAGGCGCGAGACTGTACGGGGGCGGTCCCCGACAGGTGACTCAACTCGGCATACACGCCCCTTTCCTTCTGGAAGTTTCTAGCGCTTGCCCGGCCGCCGCTGTGGGGTGAGGAGGTTCATCGGCGAAGCCACGCTTCCGAGAGGAGAGGCGTCGCGCGCCCGGGGAGCCTTAGATGCTTGTTTTCTCTTTTCTTTGTTTTCGTTGACCTTGCCGCGTCTCTCTGGGCGCGTTATCGCAAGAATTTGGCGGCACGCCCGTTTTTAGCGCTCGTTCTGTGACAGATACCGTCATGAGTAGCCCATGTAATTTATAAAAATAGAATTCATGATAGCTCGATTCAAAAATAACAAAGTGCATCCAGCACCATGTCCTGTAGCCATTCTTTAGGCAAGTGGCAGAATGATTTATTCTTCAAAACATATCTTACTTGTAACCACTACAAGAGCTAACTCATACACTGGTACAAATTGTTTGCCTCTTCAGATTATAAGGTACCTTTTATACACCAGAAAATATGCAAGAAGAATAGAAGTGTTGTAATTGTGAAGAAAGAAAAGTAGAAGGAAAAAAGATAACCTGCCCTGGACAGGGACCGAGTCTGCGAACTTCGAATAACATGTCCGATGCTCGATCAACTGAGCTACCATGGCGGCTACCCCCCTTCCATTTTGTACGGTATATATGTGCATTTATTGATGGAAGAGTCAGTCAGCGCTGCCTGTTACCATTAGGGCGAGTGTGGGACACCTTTTTTGCCTACTGGCAATTGCTTTACGATTACTTCCAATATTCCTATACTTCTTTGGCAGCATTATGCATCTGTTAGTTCTCAGAAAATCTGCTAGTCATAGGAGGTGGCAATGGTGCGCCCTTCCACTTAAATGCATGTCCTTGAACACACGCACAACTGATCAAAAAAACAAGTCACACACCACGAAGATTACTGAGATTCACTGTTTGAAATTCATGAGTGAAGGAAACAACTATAAATTTAAGGGTTCGTTGTTTTGTTGAACACATTATAATGAGAACTAGCAGACAATGATGCCAAACAAACTATAGGTGATGTTATCAAAAATAACTTTAACAAAATTGTGAAAAGAAAAGTGAACGAAAACGCAACTTGGCGGCAAGTTACTAATGGGTTGAAATTTTTTGACAATTGAATTGACGTTACGTTTTATAACATCCCTATATTTTCCTGGGTAATGTTGTAGGGTAATTCTCATTATCAGAGTGGTGAGTAGGCTGACAAAGAAAGGATATGGCATTGATACTTCTTTTGAACACCTAATAGTTTGAGGACCTTAAAAGAGCGGAAGCTGCTTTGAGTAGACCAGAATATTTAGTTGGAGGGAAAAAAAACGTAGACACATTTTAACCAGGCTTTCTAACACATTTTGAGACATAAAAGTGTGTGCTGCCAGTAATGTTAAGTACCATTACTTTTGTCACACCATCCAGTGTAGCAGTTGTAGTTAGAGTGGTGATAGTTAAGCATTAATAAAGCAAACCACCAACTGCATTCACATGTATGGTCACGTAATTTAAGAATAAACCTGCTGTATAGTAAAAAAATTTTAGAGCATTTATTATTTTATCCAAATCAAGTTATACCGACTGGGTAAGCAAACCATTTGCATAAAATCAAAAGGCATAAAGTGATTCATGTATTATAACTATGTGAACAATTTCAGCAATGCAGGGCGAAGTGACAACAGTTCTGTAGTGCCACTATCACCATCATCATTTCTCAATCAAATGCCGTGCCTCTCGCGCAGCTGAAGCTAGCTCGAGCTGCGCCAGGATTAGAACAAGCTAGCGCACTTGGTGTGTCGGGCGTGGAAAGCCACGCGGCTCCGCTTCAGGTGTGGAATTAAGTGGCGAGAGAAAGACACGACCACGTTGGCCGCCATCCCGTAATATTCTCTCGCTACAGTTCTATTAAAAACCCCTCTCATTATAACATGAATGAAAAGCACCACAACAGAATAATTTATAGTGCATGTATTATCGAGAATACTAGACTGTCTATTGACCTTTAAGAAGCGTATCTCCTTCACGTTCAAGGGGCAACCACTTAGCCTTATCCTGAGCTTTTCTGCGAATGTTTCCTGAAATTCAGATATCATTAGGATTGATTTACAGTGAATAGATTTTGCTCATGCATTGAAACCTAGTTCTGTATGTAACTGCAATAAAGGGTGCCAAACCAACTCCAATTATTTTTTTAACATTTCAAGCAACGGTCTGCAACGACTTCAGAATAGTGTCCTGATCAACAATGACAACTGCAGCAGCACAACTAGCTATGGGTGCCCAAAAAGTAGCTAGAAACAATACCTTTACCTCTTTGGGCTTTTTGGAAGTGTCCAACCCCTCAGTGCTCACCTTACAACATTTTTTTTAAATACGTGTTTGTGTGCCCACTGCTCTTGCTCCTTGCACAGTGAGGAGGAGCACATGGCATGAAGAGACAAGAAAGAAGCATAGCGAAAAAAAGCGAAATAAGCGAGGACCTCTTTTGTATCGTCCAATGGGTGTAACATTACTATTGCGACAACATATAGAAAAATTATCACGGCTATGCATCCATTGCAGAGTCATACACAGCTGCAACACCACGACTAAATTTCAAGCCTGTGTTGATTTAGGACCGCTGTAGAGTGGCAAGCTAAAGATATCTTCATTTGTTCGACACATATTAAGATGCAGGGAAATGTGATATGATAATCTCATTTATAATGCACGTCTAATGGCTTCATTGTATATGTGGCCACAAGTAACTCTGGTTGCAAAGCAATAAGGCACAGCCTAAACAGACGTCACCGACCACTCCAATCTGAACTTGCCTTTGCTACTTGCCCATTATCATCACAGCAAAAAATGAACAATTGAATCTGCTATAGATATGTGCAAGCTTATGTTAAGGACAAAGTATGAAGGGTATTTTGTCATTATTGAGATCAGTTTTTTGTTCAAGAACACTTGCTGTCAAACACAAATACATTGCTGTCGAAGCATCAAGACTCAAATATAAAGCAAAAAGAAGTGTCTCTTTAAAAATTACAGGCCACAAGGCAAGATAAATATTTGATATACTTGGGATGTAAGGCACGCACAAGAGGTGCTGCCATATTATACTTTTCCTTGTGTTGAAACCTGCTTGCTTTACTCACCCAACACATCTGTAAAGATGCCGTGAAAACACCAAGGAGCTGATGCAGCAAGGTTGAACACATGTCCAGGGATTCCACCATTCCTAAGCAGCCCTACAGCCTCCACAGTCCTGCAACCATTTGTAAGATAAATATAGTTCTACCCAAAGTTCTTGGCTTACAGACACACATGCAAGACGCATAACCACTCTATAGAAAGTCTGCATGATAATGCGCTGGGTAGCAAAACGGATGCCAATATCAAGTAAGTATCCCGGCCTACCGCTTCTTTCTCTCGTTTCTTAAAAATTAATCAATCCATGGTTAATAAATGTTCCCCCATTATGAAGTGTACTGGCAGTCCGGTGAAGAATTGCTATGTATTTCAAACACAATCCAATTCAAGGCAAGTAAGCATGCAATAGCGTTTTGTCAGATGTTCAAGAAAACAGCATGAAGTTTAGCTAAAACCCATGTTTTTTATAAACACCAATCAATTTGATATAGAAGTGTGGAGCATTATGTGAAAGAACACGGATTCATGTTTAACAAATGATTACTTATAATGTACTGATTTAATGCAACTAACTGAATATGAAACGATAATTTTTGCTTGAGCATTTCGAGTTATGAACACAATCGCACTTGCCAGCTGCATCTTGTTCAAAACAGCGGCAAGCTAGGCTAGTTTCTGTAGGTGAGTAGTAATGAACAGTGCAAAGTAACAACGAGAAACACCAGTACCAACAGTATGGGGCAAGCCTAGACTGCCAACTGTATAATTTATTGCAGAAAAGTTCGCCTGAATATCAGTCAGACAACTCGTGTAAATGAAGGTCCAGTTGGAAATGAACAAGTTACGAAATAAACAATGCCTGCTTTCTCTAACAAGACCTTCATTCACATTAATTATGCAGTGATAGGCCCCTACCGAGGTACGTCACAGCATGATGTCACTGGCACACGTAAAAGATGTGGCTGGAAAAACACTCCCGCTGGTGGCTCAGCCAGGTACAGTCGTGCGGTGTTTGGGGCAAGTTTTAATTTTTCAAAGCTTACACTTCTCGTTACAATGTCGACACTAGCTCTAGTATGTGTCAGCAAACATCTAGCTGTGTGGTAAAATATTTGCCACGCTGTCTGTTTATCTTGAAGAAGTGAACACAAGTGGTGACCTGTGTGAGGAACAGCGGCACAGTCTTCAAAAATGTGCACTGTAATTACGGCATGTAGTGTGCATTGAAAGGTATTGAGAATATCGGTTCAACTGAGAATATTGTGTGTGGTGTGTGCAGTGTGAATAACAATGTGTCTTGTTTGCGAAGGCGTTAGCACTCGTGGCAGCCACCAGTTGTTGAAAAAACTTGATTCGACATTTATGTCAAGGCAAATATGCACTTGACGCGATTATCTGCGAGTGGGTACATCTCGGTGTTTGCGCTGTGTGCAGAAAAAAATTGCATGGTCACCGGGCTGGAAGATACCATTTGCTGAAGGTGCATGTATGCATCGCCCTGACGAGTACGCAAGCCCAATAAAGGTATAATTCGTTTTATCGAAGGCCTCATATGTCTTCATGTAATAAGCAGAGATTCTTGTTTCACATATACTCAGTACCTTTACCGCTCGATATTCATCAAGTGACAATGCACACTACAAGTTTGTGTGTTAGGTCCTAAGGGAGCAATGTAAATATGCAAATAAGTTGTAGGTTTCAGATGCAGAGATGTAATTGCACAAAATACTACGTATATATTAGGCTAAAGGTTTAGAATCGCATACATATCAGTGATCTATCAGCAACGTCACCAACAACTTCCTTGCCAACCAGCCTTTGCACAGAGGGAGGAAATGGCTAGCACGGTTCTCGAAGTGACGTCACACTATTTGCAAATATAGAGAGGTTTTTTACTTAGGCGACATTTTGCACAATACATTGTTTAGATGCAAGACTACACTCGTCCCACATTGATCACACTAATGTCTTTTGTTCTTACTTTGTGCTGTGAATTACTAGGCATTTAGTCATCATGATCTTTAAAAGCTAATTTCAGTGTTCTCTCTCATATTTCTGACAACTGTGTCGTTGCATAAATTGGGCAAAAAAGCAACAGAGAAAGGCTGTCACAATAAATACACCAACATGTGTATTCTCCTGCAAACAAAAGTCGGCACTGGTCCTGTCATTACCCGTCTTCCTTCTCTCTTTGCTTTGTTTGTGCCGAAACAGCCCAAAACCTGATGAGTTAGATGAGAAATATTAACGCATGAAAACTATAAGTGCTTGCATCAGCAACTACACAACAGCGTAATAACCGCACCCCTGCCACACAGCAGCGAAATATATTTTGAACTTGCTGGCAATGTAACATTTTATAAAAAGCAACTCTGGCAGATTACAAAATATCACATTGTGCATTCAAGTTTTCTTCAAAGTCAGGCGTACAATGTAGGTGCTGGCCGGTACATTATTAGTTACAAGCAAAGGCGTCTTGCAGGTACACATACAGATTGCACGAACACCTCTCTCTTTACACTAGGCACACACATTATATCTTTTAACAAGCATACGCCACTGTTTAGGGGTAAAATAACGCTCTACTGTGAACGTATGCTTATCAACCCACTTAGGTGGTTGGCTAGGTGAATCGAGCCAAGTTACAATTTGTATCGCCAGCGAACGTGAAGAAAATGATGCTTTGCATCAAATGGCACCGCAGGCTTTGTTTAATCAACAACGTAGCAAGCGCCGTGTGCGTCCTCCTCACTACATTGCACTTATGAAAAAATAGATCACCATACACATGCATGTGGCCGCAGTTGTCGCGAATTAGCTCCAGTAAGGCCGCGCCGATGCGCCATGGCTCTGCTGGCGTTAGCTTTGTCAAAGCGAAGCGGCAACCGCACTCGCAAAGGCGCGCAAGGTTGCCGTTTCACGCCTCGTTCGAGTGCGGCAACACAGACTTGCACTGAGTGGCATACTTAGTCTACATAAATAAGTGTCCCCCTTACCTTTAGCTTCTTTCACACTGTCCTGAGGGAAGCGATCACAGGCGTCAGCCATCACCTCGGAGTCCTTCGAGTGCCCGCACAACCCACCGATTCCTCGGACGACTTGCACTTGATCTGCACTCGAACAACCGCGAGAATAGGGCGCAATCTTAGCACATCACACGAACGAGGAACGGCGCTTCCTTGCGTAAATTTAACATTTCGTGCTCTCGTGCGTAGCAGCGCGAACACATGAGAGACGCACCAAACGGCATGCCCACGGAAACAAAGAATACAAAAAACATGTGGCTTAAGCTGTGAATGGATTCGACTTGGATATCTGTGTGAGGAAAATAAAAAAAAAACATCTGTCGCTGCTATAAACTGAAAAAAAAATTGTATGTTATCTGACAAAATAACTTCAAAAGTGATAAACGGTTATTCAAAAAACAAGTTACAACTTATGAATATTATCGCAGGTCTTTATTTTGTTTTTGTTCTAGCAGACGACAGCCTCCTACTGTTTCTACGACAGACGTAGTGCGGTTTTACGTTCGGTGCGTGTCGCCGACGCAAAGCTCTATAGTAGTGATATCAGAGTTATCAATTCTCAATGAATCATAGGATGGCTACAAAGCAGTAACATTTTGACATAGTGCAGTACGCAATCTTTCAAGGTATGACATTTCTTTGCTCTGAAGCAAAACGAAGCAAGCCGACCGGCGCAATCAGCTGATGTCGCCGCTACGCGAGGCATGGTCGTGCGCAATAGCGTCGCGCCCCGCGCTCGATTTGTCATCAAGCGATGGAGCTACTAAGTGGAATACAGCTAGATGCAGGGATTAATGGTGTATCACTCTAATTTCCTGTAGTGGGCGACTCAATCGCAAGAGAGCCGCGGGAAACAACCTTCAACTGCTCAAGCTTGTGTGTGGGTGTAAAAATACTTGTTTCATCCGCGACGGGCCGGCAATCAATAGTTGAAAGACATGCAAAAAGCATGTGACGTATATACAACCACAAAACATATGCACACAACAATAGATACGATCGCATATCGTACATAAATATGCCAACGCATAGCGTGTAAACAGCAAATTTATGTATATTATTTGAACGCGCACGCACTGTCCAGCGCGAATAGCTTAGCAAGCTAAAGCACTCAGTTCACGTACGCGAGCACAAATGAGTGGTGCAGGTTCAATTTTTTTAACTTTTTTTTCAATGTATTTTATGTACTGCTATCTTATCTAATGCGTTAGGTACAAAAACAAAATAAAAGCAATATTGCGTTCAAGTACGTACGTGGGACTGTGTTTTTTGCGCAACAGTTGTTAGTATTTTTATTTTCATTAATAATTTTTTTATTTATTTTATATTATAACAAAATTAAGGACTAAGGGGAACATGGGGTCTGCTTGATTGTGAGGGGACTCTAGAAGTGAGAAAACTCAAACCAAAAAATTTATTTGAGAAAAAACTGAGCATTTCACAGCCAGACCAGCTTCTTCAAGGGTAGGCCCTAGGTATGCGCGAGACTTGCTATATGACTCATCTCAAGCTGTAGCAGTTGAGGGAAGGCAATATCACCGAGAAGAAGTTCCATAATATATTTTGGTTGATGTTTTTTGATTCCTCCAAAATAAGGGCTGCACAATTGTGATCGAGCCAAACAAAGAATTGCGGGCATGAATTCATGAGACAGAGAATGAATAATGTTCATTGTTTGAAAAATTGCCCTTAATAAAAGGAAGAGTTGTGAAGTGCTACGTAGCTTAACTCGCAGTAGGAATTTTATAAATACATATAGATAGTTTAAAATGGACAATGTTGCACACACAGACATTGGTTAAATTTTTTTGCAGCACAGTTGAAGCATCTATGTAGAACTGAAGCATCAAGAGATGCTCATGCGTTCTCACTTTATTGAGCTTTACATAGCTTGTATGCGTCCATGCAGCCATGGTATATTTTAAAGCATTTGTTTCACATATAATCTTCTTATTCATTAAAGCTGGCCCATAAGTGCTGTCTTATGTAGCACTACAATTGAAGTGTAATCTGCATTGTGGTATGAAATAATTTTGAAAATCTCAAAACGACCCAGCTCTATACACGATTATCCGAGCATCTATGATAAGCACCATTATGTGTCCATACATATCAGTTATCCGAGCATCTATGATAAGCACCATTATGTGTCCATACATATCAGTTGTGCTCTCATACTTAATTATTTTTTTTGACCACTCCCTCTACTGTACCTCGTTTCTGTTGTGAAGCTGTGGCAAGTTGTGTATAACTGTGTTTATGTTGTAGGAGCATATTCTATCAATAAAAAATTATTTTTAGGCTACATGAAATTAGTTTTCATAGATTTTCATTTCTTTTGTCGGTGCTCAGGAGGGCTGAGCTCATGGTCGATATTTTAAAATGACATTTCTCTTTGCCAATGTTAATGAGAACAGTTTCATTAATATTGACAATTTCATTCGCATTGAATTTAGTTGTCATTTATATTGTTTCTACCAAAAAAAACGAGCCCTTGAAGTTATGCTTTTTTTTGCTTGATTTGTTTTCTTATGACAGCATGCAAGTAAAATGACAGTTGTTGTCATTCCTCGTAAATGAGACATTTTCCGTGTGACAGACTTTAGCACCTGGTCATCTGCAGAAGTTGTATTCATTCTGGAAAAGGGCGAACAGCGGTGACTGACAACACAGACTAGCCTGCGTTATTCTTTTGTACTATATATGTCACTGTGCATTCATTTAAAACTTTAGAGAGCTCGGATTTGCTGCTGAACATGTGACAACAAATGTAGATTTTCTGCATTTTGCAACAATCCACATGCCTTTCATACACTATTTCTCATTGTCGTAAGCACCTTACAAAATCTGTATATTTTCGTAAGACCTTACGTTCCGCATATCCTTATGAAAGCTTCTGTACACTCCATACACTTTCCTTATCCTTCGATATCTTCTATAATGAACTCTCCGTAAGCTCCATAAATTTCCTTATCTTTCCTTATTTTCCATAAAACTCACTCCATCCGTGCCATAAAACTTCCTTATCCTTCCATATACTTCATAAAGAGCTTTCCCTATATGCCATACATTTTCCTTATCTTTCCGCATACTCCATAAAAACCTTTCTGTATACGCCATACATATTCCTTATCTTTCCATATACTCCATAAAAAGCATTCCGTATATGCCATACAACTTCCGTATATTTCCACAAAACTCCATATTTTTCCGTATGTAGCATAAGAAATTGTTACGGAGTCCATATATTTTTCGTAAGATTTCATACGGAACGTTTCAGTAGGAAAGGCATTCGACTCGGTAGAGATACCAGCAGTCTTAGAGTAGCCGGTGCATAATGCATGAATAAATACCCTAGCCAACATCTGCAGAGTCCACAGCAGACAGACAATGACCTTTATTAATGTCTTCAGGGGCGACGAGAAAAGTTTCTTTATGGGGGAGGAGCTGTCGCAGAGCAGAAAAATGTTATTCGTGAAGTGCATCTGGCAATGAGGCGAAAGTTAAGCAATATTTACAGCATGCGTAGAAGAAGTATTTGAGCCAACATGTTGACAAGAAACACGAATAAACATTTACAAACAATATCTCGGTTTTACATTTACAAACAATATCTTTGCAATTGGCATTTTGGTTTTTAGCAGTGGTGCCATTAAACTACAGTAAACTGAGGGTCACACCGAGAAAGTGTTCAAGTAGGGTTACAGAGAAATAAGTAAAAGACAAGGATCTAATGTCAGGATAGAGAACAAACAGGGCAGCTGACATTCTAGCTTACATTAAGATAAACCAGTTAGAGAGATTGTGTGGCTACGAAAAGATGAAAAAATAGCTGAGAAAAGCAGAAGGCTAGATGAAATTCGCACGCATGAAATTGAATAAGCTAGCACAGTGTTATAAAAATTCTAGGTAACTGGGGGAAGCCTATGTATAGCATTGGTCCTAAAAAGGCTGATATACAACAAGAGCATGTGTTATCGAGCTGTTGTACATGACAGGTTGGTTTCAATGCCAACAGGTTACTTGACTCACATTGCAGTGATTCTGCTTCCGTATTGTATTGTACTGCCAACTGCTTTTCTACAGGCTTCTAGCAACGTTGAAACATATCTGGAACATTTAGCAGAACCTTGTATGGCCATGTCCCCGACTCTGTACAGTGTATCTGCAGCCATGCTTAATCCGTGGTACCTTCCGGAAGTTGTGGGCTTCGACGTGGTGCGTCCAGGAGCACGCGTGACCTTATAGACATGCTGGGCTGCTTTGCACAAGAGTGACAACGTTGGAAGGTGTGCATGTTTAACCGTAGTTGAATTATTCCTCAGGGCGTTCCTCAAACATGGATGGTTGAGGCTTGTGTGGTTGTATTTATCATAAGGTGCACGTTAAAGAACTCCACATAGTGAAAATTCCAAACGCCTTCCACTATGGAAACCTTCATAAACATATCAGTGAAATAACTTCCCCAATCAAAAATCCTTGACAATCGCAGTTGATTCTTGAGCCATACATTGAAGATTCCCTGCTACTGGCCTGTCTTGAAAGTGTGGACAAGAGTCACGCAGAAGGGTCGGCGCTAATTCTGAAAAGTTTCTCCGGATTCTTTTAGTTAATTGTATAAATGTTAATGAATCAAAATGACATGTCATCTGGCTTTGTTTACAAGCTCATACAGATTCATTTCTGGATAGAAACAATGACGGTATTTCAGCTAAAAGCATCATGACAGATTTTTGCCAACAGCGCTTTTTTTCTTTAGGCGCAATGAAAATATATTTGTTATACTGAGAACATTTTATGATTCTCTGAAATTGTATTGTTTCCCTGCGTCTCTGGCGAGCCATATTGCACATGAAAATGTTTCACAATTTTTCATCGCCATTGAAGATTGCATCTCTGATTGTGTGGGCTTGGAATGTTTTTTTTCTTTACTACAACAACTTTCGAAAACTGTATCACATGTCACTACGTGCCCTTTCATGTTTCTAACTTTTGTGTTTTCATTTTTAAGAATTAATTTTGTCATTGACATTCTTATTACTATGGTTATTACTCCTGTTAATGCGAGTGCTATTCCCACCTACTTGTGAAAAATAGTCACCATCCCGTTTATGCTTTTACTTTCTCCTTTTTGAATGACATATTTCAATAAACACGAAATGTGATACCTTGAACAAAAATGTGCAAAATTTAACATTTTCATGGGCACTGGCTGTCGGCATGTGGACTGGAAGTAAACGTTCCCAAAACTATTTTTCTCAGAAAAAAAAAGATTACGTTGTCTGTCATTTCGTCTGGCAGTTAGTGACGGATCAAATGGCCGAGCTTTCTGAACGCGACGCACAATAGTACATGCGTGCAGAATGGAATATTTATCAATTTATTCTTGCATTGAAGTATCAGAAAGAGATGTCCTATATGCTTCCTATGTTTCCTATGTTTCCATTGCATTGGTACCACCAGGAAGTGCGACAGTAGAAATGAAACTGAATGTTATTTGAGTGCGCTAGCTTTTTTTTTCTAATGGACGTCGGATAGTTATTTTGGAACGAGATTGCAGCGATAGGTAGAAGCACAGCCTCCTTCCAATGCACAGGCCGTAAAAAAAGCGAGCATGCGCCTCCAGATTGGCCACAGGTAGATATACTCAGGACAATAAAGAGAGACAATGACTTTACATAGATTAACAAACTGTGGTTTGAGAACTCTATTGCTACAAGTTTCACTGTCATCACTTCAATAATAATGAATAAAATAATGGTGAAAATTACAATGTTAAATTTCATGCTTGAACATTTTCCAGGGGTGCAACAGCCGAACTAGAATTTGGAGCAATTTTCGAAGCGGCAAAATGTTGCTTTTGGAGCACTAAAACCCAAATTCGGAGCAGGTTACAAACGAAGAAAAACATTCAGTTTTTCACCACAAGATACCTAATTTCGAGCAGCTTAAGAAAGAAGGCTTAAATTTATATATGTATATGTGCAACCCATTTAACATTCCCTAAATCAGCACAGTGAATATGAGCACTGCTATTCCAACAAAGTAGTATTTATTTATTCACCCCACTCAGCAAACAATAATGAGGTCCCCGTTAAAAGTCACCAGGCCTGTCAAATTGTTCGAGATATCAAATGCAGATTTCCCAAGATGGTGACCATGAAATTCGTATAACTGAAGAAAAAACTGAATTTTTAAAGCTGCAGAGATGCCATATTGTACTCAAAATAATTTTGCCTGTAACTTTTTCAGACATGAGCAAGCATATTAGTTCTCACAAATATGTGGCATATACTTACACCAGTCATTAAACATACTGCGCAGTGTCTAGAGACTACAACTATAAGCTCTTTCTAAATATATAACACTTTTCCGCAGGCCACCCATGTACTATGGCGAAGGTGGCTAAAACGGTGTTTCTGCACAGGTTAGATTAAGACCAAGAAACTTTCAAACCACAACCCCCCCCCCCCCCCCCCCCACACACACACGCACCTCTATTTTTTTCTCATGTAGGGGTTAGGTTTTAGGGGGCACAACTTTTTCGCTTGCTTGCAAGGCGCGTTTGACCAGATAAAGTAATCATGGCACGCGCCAGTTGGCCTCGCAATGGCACCGAATATCTATCGCATGTGGCATTGCTATGGCAACTGACGTGGTCACGGCACGAATTAAAGGTGGTAGTGTGCAAGCTCGATATGCTGAGAGTGTTTACACTTCCAGCTTTAGTTCATAATGATTCTTAACATACCATGGCCGTACTTACTGACAAGAAAATTCATATATTCAACGAAGTGTTTCTGGCTAAGGCAACACATCTTTTGTGTTGTAGTTGCGTCGTCCCGCCGGTAAACATCTGCTTCGGGCAACAGACTGACAGGCACGCGGCGTTGTTACTTCATCTGGTCTATCGAGTTTCGCGAGTGTCTTGACCTACTGAGCAGCTATCTTACGCTGCGGTTTAGGGTTAGCGTCTGCCCGCATAGATTGATGATGCAAATTACATGCGGCTAAGCGGTTTCCATTTGTCACTCAAGTTAGGGCAAATGAGAAAATTTTGAGGCTGGTCGGGCATTTTGGCGCAGCGTGGCGCCATTTCGGCAAATTTCATGGTTTCTGCACAGATCCGCGTACAATTAAAGAATTTCATCAAATCGGCGCAATCAGCACAGCTATTGCACCCCTGCATTTGAGCGTAACGGAGCTAGTTTCAAAATACCTTTTTCGTATTTTCACGACATTGGTTCAATGAAATTTTTGAAACTATCGTATGCTAGGTCTAGCACCCCCTGAACACAATGTACTTCATTTTTATTGAGTAGAAGCTATGTGGGACTCCCCCAGTGGACGCCTTCTATATTTCGTACGTCACTGTGTTTGGCACAGCTATTTCAGTGCAATCTTCACCCAAAGTTTCTTCTTGCACATTTTCTCCGTTGCCGTGCAACATGTCGTGGCAAGAGAAGTGTTTTTGGGATAGTGAAATTATGGTTACTATTATGCAAAAATTGTTTTGCTCTTTAGTGTCTCTTTGACGAGAATGGAAGCGTGCTTCACTTGACGACAGAACTGCTGCAGGAATTAAACCTTCAGTTTTTAGACCTAAGGCTAACGCCTTACTCAAACTTGGATAAAACGGCTGAAACTAAATTGGGAGCAGTTTTTGGACTAGCAAAATTTCAGTTTTGGAGCAGCAAGCAGCCTTTACTAATTTGTCCTGGGAGCTTAAAAATACCAATGTTTAGCATTGTGGAGGCACCAGTGCATATTTTAATTGGCTTACAATACACATTCCACGCACAAACTGATTTTGAATGAAGTGTTTGAACAGATTATCGCTTAGTATGAACTGAACTACTTTTTTACATACCTCACACGTGACCTATCTAACCCTCGTAACACGTGAAATAATATCTAAAAAAAGTTTTTGTTGAAAGCTAGGTGCTGCGGAAGCATTATATAATAAAAACACAACACTCAAAAATAAATAAAAAATTGTGATTGCACAAGAATCTTAGTGACGTAACAGTGGACGTTCGCTTAAAAAAAGCCTGACATGATAGCGTCAAGAGCCTTTAACAAACAAAAGCATGCTGCACTGCCGTTCACGGCCGCTTCATGCAGGACCACCTCCAAGAGTGCAACGTGTAAGCCAAGAAATCTCGCCGCATAGACTATCTCGTAAAGCACGTGCATATGGCACTAAGTGATAAGCGGGTGATACCGATAATGCCTCTCCACATGATCAGCCACGCGCTATTATTATGGCACAAGTTGGCCAGTTTTATATTTTTTATATCTATAGGCCATCACCGTCGATGAAGAACTGCCTATACTATATCGACTTGCGATTGCTGCCCGTGCTACTTCGTGACAAACGGCTGATCATAGAGAGGCTGATCATAGAGAGGCAAGTTTTATTGCAAAAAAAGAAGAAAAGAAAGAAAACTAAGTCAGACTTCCGCCGACCGAAGCACTGTTTGAGTTGAGCCAAAATCTTGTGTAGCCCAGAGCCGGCACGCATGCAGCGACACCTCTTTAAGCACTTGTTGTGCGTTTCGATTACAGTACGAAGCAGTGGTGAATCGCCATTATTCAAAACTATGCCAAGTCATTGCCGATATGTAATGAGTCGTGAATAAAGCGCCAAGGTGCCCGTTATTATTGTTTACGATGGTTTGAACACTCGTTTTGGCACCGCAGCTTATCATGTAACCGAGTGTTTCTCTCTATCTGCAGACACTGATGTGCGGATTTCATTTGCGATGGCTTTTTTATATGCAAAAAGCAATGAGAACTTTCCTGTCTAAATAAATTAGTAGCTAATGGGTGTAAACCTGAAATAGGTTGCACACATTCTGCCACTCACGGAACCCATTTTGAGAACCCTTGTGCACGTGCCAGAGCATCCGGGAGACGCGTCGGATGCAGGAAAAAAATGACTCCACGTTCATGGTTACTGGCTCACAGCAAACACGTACTCGTAGGTGACCGCATGCAGCAGTGTCAACATGAAAGCCACAACGCCTGGACGAACCCGCTATGCACGACAGAGAACCGGAGAGTCAACCCCGCTATGCTTGCCAGCCAACTCGGTGATTTTGGCTAGCCGAGAGTGGCGCTAGAACCCACTAGCCTTGCTAGTAGAAGCATCACGCTGGTTGCACGGCAGCACATTTTGGTGGGGTCACGTATATTTCCAAAATTGTAAAGATTATGGCGGCACCACGGAAGCCTTTGTCACCGGAAAGATGGAAAGTGAAAAAAAAAACACAATTAGGTGCGCCTTATTAGTCAAACTCGCCTTTTTTCCCCACTGAAGCTGAGGTCGGCGTCTTAATTCTAGCTTTCGAGGCTGCTTCAAAGAAGTTCGGTGTAATTTTCTTGATTACTATGCTTTTAGAGCAGCTTGGCGAAAAAAAAAACGGAAGTGTATAAAAAATGCGCACTGTGAGCAGCATCCTCACTCCTTACCAATTCATGTTTGTTGGCAGTACAGGGCCAGGTCGCAACAGCCTCTTTTGCCTTACACAATAGCTTATTCCAAAGTGATCAAATATGGATTGGCTGCATCTTTGGTAACAGAGGCGGTGTGCAAGTCATGTGTTCACAAGGTATTGAGCAGTGCTTAAGCTCAGATCCAGAGATTTCCAACAGCAGGGTTTCCAGATTATGTGGTCACTAGATGCTGCGAAAAAGTGGTGAGATGGAACAAACATTTCAGCAAATGCGAAGTCTGTGAGAAAAATCATAGAAGCCGCTTTAGCCTGCTGCCCTACGTTCAAATTCTTTGTTGATACAAGCTGTTATTAGTACATAAAAATACACAATACTTGTTAGACTTGTTCACAAGATGGCGCACAATTAAGAGTGTCGCATCCAGATATGATGTGGCAGTGGTATGTACGGCTCTTAAGAAGCTGGGCAGCACTTGCACACTTGTTAAGCTCGGGGCAAAAGGCAAAACCGACAATAAAGGGGAATGTGGTCAGAAACACCGAAGCTCCTCCATTCCTTGTGTTACAGGAGTAGTGTACAAGATTTCTCAGTCATGCGCCAACAGTTATATTGGTCAGACTTCTAGGTGCATGTTAGATTATGGGGGCGCCAGAAGAAATGTGAAAAGAATGTCCAAATATCAAGCTTATTTGCTTATTTAACACAACGTCACTGAAAGATACTGTTTAACAAGATCAGGGGGGTAACAGTCGAGATACAACTTGGAGCAATTTTAGGAACAGAAAAATATTGCTTTTGAAGCACTAAAATGTAAATTTTGAGCAGGTTACAGGGAAAAATGTGTGAAATTTTCATCACTAGATACCAAGTTTTGAGCAGTGTAATGAAGAAGGCTTACATTTAGAAACAAAATATGTATAATCCATTCGACATCACCTAAATTGTGCAGTGTAAACATAAGCACTGCTATTTCAATGAAAGTGGTATTTTGAACCACCCACTAAGCCAACAATAATAAAGTACATATTAGCATTTGCTCTGCCTGTAAAATTGTTTGATAGACTCTGCGATTTTAAATATAAATCTGGCAAGCTTGCGATCATGAAATTTGGGAGATTCCTGAAACCGAAGAGCACAGGTTGTGAAAAAAAAACTGGAGCGAAGTTAGTTTTTTTTGGGAAGCAGAAATGTCATACACTGCTCTAAACATTTATAGTAGCATATTGAGACATCAGTGATTACACTGATACTTATAATAGGGCAGCATACAAACGCATAAGTGAACATTATGCGCAGTTTCCCGTGCCTAAATATAACAGCCCCTTCCAAATCTCAATACGCTTTTTCGCAACGCACAAATGTAGAATGGCAAAAGTAGCCTAATCAGGATTCCCTGCACGACTTAGAATCCCAAGCCAAGAAATTTTTTAATCACTACATCTCCCCTTCCCCAATTTCCCACCTTGTTTTTTTCCACACCATGGGGTTAGGTATCACGTCGGCTCTCCCTTGAAGGCGCGTTCGACCAGGTAAATTAACAACGGCGTGCACCCCTTGCCCTAGCGAGAGTACCGCAGATGTCCGTCGCCAGGACCGTTGATGGGACGACGCAACTTCATGACAAAAAAACGAAGGGGGGCTCAGAGCTTTCAATGAAATAGGGCTTCTCCAGTTTTTTTAAGCTTGATTCACAAACTTCGCGGCATTTTTCGGCAGCTTTTGGAGATGAATCCGTTTTCGAAGCTTACCAAGTTTTCGCCTGTAGATCAAAACAGCGTTGAGAGGAAGTGACAGTGGTTATGGGTTCATCCTACAGACGTAATCTATAAGCATAGAACCCTTTGAGCTAAGGTTGCAGATGGAAGAGCGTTGCCAGAAATTTTTTTCGGAGGGGGCTCCACCTTGATTTGAATGGATCCCAGCTAGGCAAGTAGATGTGGTAGACCGTTATTTTTTGCGTCCCTATGTACCATTGGAAAATATTGGGAGGGCAAAGGCATGGGCCTTGTGTGCCAGCCCCTGGCTACGCTACTGGTGGATGGAAACCAGTGTGGTCGAGTACACACATAGAGAAGGAGAGCCGGGGAGATGGGTGAGAGTGGAAAAGCCTACTGTTAGGTTACCTTGGTGAGAAAAGTAGCTCTAACTGGAGCGGCACATGTATGACGTAAGAAAGAAGCTTTCGTCCAACACGCTGGCGGAACACACAGAAGCAACTGACAACAAAATGGACTAGAATAAGGTCAAATTACCAAAAAAAGAGAAAAGAATTGGACTTACGGGCTACATCTAGACTCTCTGACAATTCGGACAACAACGGGGCACATTCTTGAGTGTAATGACAATGACAGCAACTTCCCCCAGATATACACACCTACATCCTATTTTAAAATATACAGAATTGGACTGTTCGCACATTCATTTTTAGTTGTGAGCGTGGCTCCCGTGCGGAAACTTGAATGTTCCGCTTTTGTGCGAGCATTCATGGTCGGTGCTCATGTTAACCCCGTAGTTGAATAACAACCGCAACACAAAAAAAGAGAGGCCACAGTGGCACTGCAAGCCGCCGTGAGAGTACCCCCACGTATGTAGTGCACTGTGGCATGAAGCCGGTAACTTTTGCTGTCTTTCCGGATTGTGTAGTCTGCAGAAGTCCGCACACAGAAAGCAAAAGCAAAACAACGCTGTTCGAAAATGAAGACACTGCAAAGTTACGGTAAAATCACACATGCAACTGCTAGCTTACCTTTGCCGGTACGACGCGAGATCACGTGACCAAACTCTGCATGTCACAGCGAATGCAGCACTCGCGCCTCCGTTGGTGGGCCTCACGCCCAATATGTTAGGGAAACTTCATGACCGGTACTTGGTACACTGAACGGTGCAGCAAGCGATAGAGGAAGACAAGTGGTCTGTGCAGGGTGAATCAGTGGTCGAAAAGACAGTGACAAGAGTGTTTTCAAAAACAGTCAACCATATATTTTTGGCTCTCTAACGCATTTGTAAGTAGTGTAAATAAACATCTTGTATATAATAAAAACCAAATGTCAGTGAATTGCTGAATCAAACCCTTTTTTAACATATTCTGTCCTGCCATTCAAGTTTTGGTTCATGTCAAACATTTGTTGACAAAAAATTAGAGCTCAATCATACTCACTTATACATACTTCGCACCTAGGGCTCATTCTGACCCACCAAAATTTTCTTAAACCAGACTCGCTTGGCCTCAAGCTCGCTAAAGCATTACTCGCCAATACTCACTCAAGCACTCGGCTTAATTTGAGTATGAGTGAGTCTCGACTAAATCGACTCATAAGTGAGTTGCTGACCCGAGGTGTCAAGTTAGGGAGACGATTACAGAGCGCCCAAATATAATAGGCTAGATTAAATAAATCGATCAGATAGATACTGCCCAGACCGACTAACATACAGATATGGTTAGGGTGCTTTTAGTTCGCTAAAAATGCTCTATTTTAAAGAGCAAGTGAGTACCAGACGTTCAGCCTTTAGGGGAAGCGTCACTTTGAGACTTCAGCTTTTCTGGTTTCTATGAATAAAAAGCACTTACAAGACATTTTGAAACTTGCCACACTCTACTAGCACTGGTGTCCAAGCGATTGCAGACACACTGCCCTAAACAAGCCTTGGAATGCAAAGCACAGGTCAACAGCACGAGAAAAAAAAGAGATTCCTTGTCATCACGGCAGGATGACAACACTTCCTAGGCTATAAAAAAAGAAACATTTGGAAAACTGATGTCTTTTTGAAACACGACAGCGTTGTACAGACCTTGTGTAGAATATACTGCCATCTAGGAGACACCGAGCGCATTCTGCAAGGTTGAAGGCTGGGCGCGCTCCACATGTGCAGGCCCATATTAACGTGTGGTGGCAGATAGGGGCGACAGTTCCAACAAATTTTCGTTTACCATGTTGCTCAGACTGAAGAAATTGTGATGCTAAAAATATTTGCAGAAAATTAACCTCTATTTTATTTGACTTCCTCGTGGCTGACGCGAAGGGCCAGATCTGTTGCTCATTTGCTGCTTACAATTCAATGCCTGTTTATGGTCTGCATTCTATCCAAATGTGAGACAGCATAGGCACTGATCACAGCATGCTCTTTCATGCCAGGCCAGAATGATACAGTTTTTACACCGTGTGAATGCAGGCACAGACAAACCGGCCTTGTTCAGGAGCTTCAAAGCTGCATCACGGCTACTCATGTTTCCCTCTGCGGCTGTTTACAGCATTTCTTTGTCGATTACATTGCGATCACAATTACATATTAGCCACCTAGCTTCTGCATGTCATCTATTCTCATCCATAGGACTGTTTGTGCTGGAACATGTTGGTTATTGTTACTTGTTTAATGTGGAGATTAATAGGGTAACATTTGGTGGTGTGCTTTGCACACGTATTGCTTCACTTAGTGTACTTTTAGAGCATTCCATGTGCTTTTTCAGAGGGGGTAATCAATTTCGTAAGAGCGAACCAAATGCTGTGACCCTCCCCCTGTTATTATTATTTTTATACCTCAAGAAAAGCAAATATGTTATTCCAAATGGTGATCCTCCTTCACAAAAAATCATATTTCCACCTTTGTGGGCCATAAAATGGTAATAGATGTCTCAAGTGTGTCAACACTGTTCAAAACTGAAAATATGCTGTTCTGGCAAATCTGTTACCCTTCACTGTTGGTGCGCTCCCACTATTTACGCACAAAGGTGGTTTCGAAAATGTACAGTAGGCGAGACACAACTGCCCTGCTGCAAACGGCGTGACATTGTACGGTGCAAATAAGTCCCGAAAGTGATGAACTGAACGCAAATATTTTACAACTATTGTGTTGTTTACGAGCACTTGCACCCGCCTCCCCCCCCAAAAAGTATTCAGTGAAATGCCAGCTAATCAACACCTACTTTATAGAAACGCTTTTCATTTTCTTTTTCACGCACAGAAGACAAGAAGTTTTGAAAAGTTTACTTTTGTGTTAATGTTATATATAGCGAACGTTGTTGACTACAGCAGCAAAGCTTTATTTATTTGAAATTTAAAGGAAGAGTAAAAAGTTTCGTTTCAAGTTAGATGTGCGATTAATTAGAGGGGCTATTTTGTAGGTATTCTATCTAGAACAGGGCAGCATGAAACAGAAGAATGTAATGAAGCCACACTAGATCAGACAAGGCTGTTCTCATGGTCAAAACATGAGAATATTCATGGAACGGGCACAGAACGGGTGGAGGCCGCATTGCGTCAATAAAATGGAGACAACATGGCTTCCGAACAACATGCATTCGACTGAAATGAAGCGCTTGAGCCCAAAGAATTGAATTAAACTGTTTTGCACCTCACTTACCATACTTTTGCTGCGAAAATCACAACTTGACTCCTCCTAATTGCAACACCACCTAGCATCTACTCAAGACACAAATAAATGGCTGAAGTCATCCCAGTCTGCAACGTCAAGCTTTGAAAAACAACACGCGGCAATATTGATGATGTGCTGTATTTATTTCATATTTTTACATGTGTTGAAGGCATTTCCGAGTTCTCTTAGCTTGCCTACAAGCTTTTTGAATCCTCTTGTTCTTTCATTCTATCTCCTCCCATTCTAACTAAAACACTTACAAATTAACCCCCACCTCGACATAAGCCGTTTTTAGTAAATTACGCTTTGCAATGGTGTAGCAGAGCTTCTTTATGTCCAGCTGTGTTTCGCTATAGCCTCTTCTCAGCCACTACGCACCTCATAAATAGCAAATAACTAAAGCAATCTTTATTTTAAAATCCGGCGACCGCTCCGGTCCAGTTAAAGGGCCCGTAAACTACCTCCTATAATTTTTTCAAACGTTTGAAGTAAACACATGCATCATAGGCAAAATTCTGCATGATCAATGATTCTCCACGTGGCAGCGCAACAAGCCGCCAGTGCTCCACAAATTCCAAGAAACAATCCTCGCATGCCGTTCGGGCTGGCACGTGACATCAAGAGGTTGAATCTGACGTGCAGAATAAATATGCTGCAATTGGTCAAGCAAGCATCTATGACTTCCTGTTAGCCTGCAAGAAGCTGTTCACGCCACTCGTCATTTGTCGTTACGCCCGTGCTTGCACGTGCTTGCAAACCAGGTACTGCGGTCCGTAGGACCGGGTTCATATCGACAGTATTCGTATAAGCACCAACTGCCCAAGTAACAGCGATTCGCCAACAAGCACACATTTGACAGAGAGCGGAGTCGCGGCAACCGTGACAAGACAGTGTTTGAATCTCATCGATGATGTATGCCGCGCAAGATTGGGAGAGGTGCTCGGCAAGAGGGCTAAGCGGCTTCAGGAGAGGTACGAACAGAGGATAGTGAAAAGAAGAATGAAAGGAGTGATTCTGTGCTTAGATAATCAAACGCATTTGCCTCTGCTATTACAGCACCATTTCCAAAGTTTGACGGATTTATGGTTGTTGTGCACTTGCGCACAACTTCTTCACCACAACTGAATTTCCACCTCTGGGTGGTTAAATATTTCATTTGCTTTCTGGATGCATGCAGTATAGCACATATTGCATGCCAGCACTGTTCAGGTAATAAAATATTCCTTGGTGTATGGCTGTGAGAATGGTGGCCTCGAAATCGAGCGCTAACTGTTTAGACCAGCAATGCTACTTCCACTGATACACACTGTAAACGTGGGACTCTGGTGCAGCATGGCTTAATCTACATTGATTTTATAAGGATGGTGCAGGAAACTTAGTTTAGCACATTTGTTCGCAGAAGCAGCATCACTCGATAAAGAATGGGGGGCGTTTACATTATTAAAACCACACGAAGCTAACAGACAAGGCAAACTTGAGAATCCAGAGGAACTATTTTTTGAAATTTCATATTTTGTTTCTGGCTCGCCACGAGTGAACTTTGCTTACCTCATTGCGTACCTCATTGGTGTAGTTTAAAGACCACTGACGACTCCACCTGAATATTCTTAGCTGAGCGTTACTGAATTTCTTCGCACTGATGCCAACAGTTACACTAGACTAATATTGGCTGGTGAGTTCATCCTTGGACAGCTTGATAAGGAGGCTTTGCCCAGTCAACATACTGAGATAATGAGCGCACATAAGTTATTAGAGATTGCCATCTTTCACAATTTAGGATAGATCGTTAACGATTACACATGGGTAGCACCTGATCACGATCATTATAATTTTGGTGTTTTTGTATGGCAGTATTGAAGATTATAGCTTGTCAATTCTGGAAGGCTTATCTGATCACAAGATGACTTCGGGAGTTCCTCTGTAGGGCAAGCATAATTTGTGATTATTTGGAGCCTAAAGAACGGTTGTTCATCAAAGATTACGTGCGAGCGAATATTACTTCTATTTGGTATTACTTAGAACAATTATTTATTGAATTTCAAATTGCACCCCGCTCAGAGACAGTAGAAGAATTGTTTAAGCAATTTAAATGTGTTAATGCTAGTTGCACAGAGAGATATATGCGAATAGTTATAAAAGAAAGAAATAGCAAAATCCATGGATAATTTGCGATATTGTTTACATAAAATGAAGAATAAAAAGGCTACGCAATCATTCACAGAAGTCAACTGAACTATCACAGGCGCGTAGTAGAAAAAACAGCATTATCAGAATCAAAAAGAAAGTTCTCCTCTGAGACGCTGGGAAACTTTCTGCAACCTCGCCCACCAAGTTCTGGCGTTTTTAAGGAGCAAGGAAATCAAAAACAGACCGGATAAGTATAAAAGATACTCCTGCGACAGATACACAACTGATAGCAAACAGTTTCAACAAGTTATTTCATTCAGTCTTCAAAAGAGGTTCACAATGTTCGGTCGCACACAAGATAAACTACATTTGCGGACGTCTTATGCAGCCTCTTCCTTTCAACTAGAAGGGCGTGTTTAAACAACTATTGAACTTAGAATTCAAGAAGGCCTGTGGCCCCGACAAAATAACAATGGTATTTTCAAAATGATATGCCGAGTGGGTGTCTTTCTATTTGGTAACAAGCTTTGAACAATCTCTACGTGTCATTCCATTACACAAGATTGGCGTTGAGCGACGGTTATACCCGTGTATAAAAGTAAAAAGCGCATGCAGCCAAACCACTACCACCCTGTAACATTCACATCTGAGATCATGTAGCACGCAACCCCTAAACACCCTATTAAATTTTGGAAACAAATAAGCTGCTTTACGCCGATCAGCATGGCTTCGAAGAGCCCATTCACAGTTTCTCAACTTATCTAAACTATTCACTACTTTTTGCGGGCTCTGAATGAAAACAAACAAAGTGACGTCATTTGCATCGGTTTAAAAAAAGCATTTACAAAACTTTCACGTGGTAAAATGCTTTATAATCTGCGGGAAATCGGTATCAGCAGTAATCTCTCAAAATGAATAAAAACTTATCTAACAGGGCGGAGGCAAGCAGTGCGTGTTAATATTTCTGTGTCAAGCTTTTTGAAAGTTCATTCTGTGGTGCCGCAGGGCTAGGCCATTTATTGCTTTTGGTTTTTATCAACGATGCAGTCACAGTTGTTCAGCCACCAGTGGTCTTGAGACTGTTCGCACATGGCTGCTTATTTTATGATTTATTTTGCTGTGAAAGCGATCAGAAAAAATAACCAGTGTCTTGAAGGTATTCATACCTGGCGGGAAAAAAGGATATGGAAATTGACTACGCCAAAACCACTTTAGCGCATATTACCCGAAAGAAAAAAAGTTCTTGATTTTCAGTATCACATGGACCGGGCAGTTTGGACAAGTGTTTCTAGTATTATATATCTAGGCGTTCTGACATCAAATGACCTTAACTGGCCAAGCAACGTTGAACTTTTGTATTCTTCGTGAAAAGTTCGGCGTTCTTTTCCAAGTTAAACAACGAAACGGCACCGGAGACGTCCAACTTATGGCAAGTAAAAATTTATTCATCTTGTTCTGGAGTATGCTGCCATAGTTTGGAATCCCCACAAAAAGGCCTAATAAATTAGCTAGAAACAGTCCAAAAACTTGCAGCCAGGTTTATAGGTTCACCATACAAAGAAAACACACAGACTCTGTTACCGAGATGCTAAACGCATGAGTTTAGAACTGCTAGAGATTAGGTTAAAGAGGAACAGAATGATATTAATATTTCAGATTCTTCAGGGCCGACTAATTACTTATAAAAGTATGTATATACAAAAACATACTAGAATTAGCAAAAGAATAAACCAAAGTGCAGCCAAGAACATAAGCCAACCAAAAAAACGTCTTTCGGTATTCGTTTTTTCCCAATGCCTTTGAAAACTGGCATACACTACCTGCACATATTGTTAAGTGCACAAAAACAGAGCCTTTTGAACACTCGCTAGACAACTATGTTACCTAAAAGTTCTTGGATAGTAAGTGTAGGTTTCGCTTT